>NC_051071.1:58435547-58738047 GCF_004664715.2 Peromyscus leucopus | reverse complement strand
TTATCCTGGATCCATATGGAAGGTAACCATGTAAGTATCTTGAATAAGATGCTCCAAGTCCTGTCATGTGTGTCTTTTCCTTCACATGGTTCTAATTTGTCTAGTTTGTGATAAAATAATAATTTCAGTTTAGAAATAATCACCAATAATATTTGGTTGTTTTCCTTTTATAATAAAGAACATTGTATGCTTATTATTATTACTATTATTATTATCATCATTATTATTATTACTGCATAAGCCTTAGTTTATTTCTCTGTTGCTGCCATAGAATGCTCTGGCAAAAACAACTTAGGAAGGATGGTTTATTTGGGTTCACAGTTCACAGTCATAATCTGCCCTTCAGTCACAGCAGCAGAGACTTGGGGCCTCTGGTCACACTGCATCCATAACCAGTTCACTTTCTCCATTTTATATAGTCCAGGATTCCCACCAGTGAGTGTTCCCAACTGCAGTTAAAAAGGGTCCTCTGGATCAAGGTCTCCTCCGAGGACTGGGATCAACCTGATAGACTCAGTCCAGGCAGGTCCAGTCCCCTCCTCCCAGAATGAGCCAAACATTCCTGCATAAGTCCCAGGTTTCAAACAGCTAACTCATGCAATGAGCACAGGACCTGGTACCACTGCCTAGATGCCTCCCACACAGATCAAGCCAACCGACTGTCTCACCTATTCAGAGGGCCTGATCCAGTTGGGGGCCCCTCAGCCTTTGGTTCATAGTTCATGTGTTTCCATTCATTTGGTTATTTGTCCCTGTGCTTTTTCCAACCTTGGTTTCAACAATTCTCGCTCATATACACCCTCCTCTTTCTCACTAATAAGACTCCCAGCGGGTGGGCTGGGGGGATGGGGAGGGGGCAGGAAGGGAGAGAACAAGGGAATCTGTGGCTATTATGTAGAACTGAATAGTATTGTAAAATAAATTAAAAAAAATATGATAAAAAAGGGTCCTCTGGTATCAACTAACATAATCAAAAAAATCTGTCACAAATGTGCCCCCAGAAGATCACCTTCTGGGTGTGTCTAGGTCCCTTCCTGTTATTGAAACTAACCATCAAACCAAGTATTGTAACTTCCCTCCATAGCTTCTAATTTACTTGTTTCTGCTTTTAACTTTCTTGTTTCTGCATCACGTGTCTGATTCCCCTCCTTTCTAGCTTCTTTTGTAACTACATTTAATAACTTGGTGAGTAACTTCTGTGTTTTCTCATGAGTTGCAAAACTGCATAGCAAGGTCAATGGGTAAGTAGATAGAATTTTTGTTATTTTTTTCAAAGGAGCAGTATCTTATGTGTACTTATGTGAATATTTCTTTTTCAAATTTAACAGAATGGAAATTCCTCCACATCAGGAGGTAGAAATATACTTAATTTTATTTAATGTCTATAGACATGATTATTTATGGTTATTCAAGTTATTTTAGATTTTCTTATGACTAGAATTATTCTCCCATAAATTTCTCTGTATTTCTTCCTTTCTTCCACCATTCTGCCCCTTCATTTCCTCTCTGTTGCTTTGGCTCTCTCTCTCTCCATCTACATGGTGAATTTTTATGTTCCTCTACTTCATTCACATCAATTAGTTTGGCTTTCTTGGTGCCTTGCGTGCTCTCAAGATGCAATACAAATAAGTACCAAAGAGTGTGTTTGTGCATTTTAAGTTCTGGTCTTTTGTTACATTGCAAAAAACAAAAAAACAAAAACAAAAACAAAAACAAAACCATGTCTCAGAGCTAATGTGATTATTTACTACAATAAATAAAAATAAAATCATAGACCACATCTTTGAAATAATAATTTTGTAAATATTGAGTTTAATCAAAATATAGACAAATAAGTTCTTAAAGTCAGGTTATAGGATCAAACAGCTACATAAATATGCATATAAGCCATCTCCAATGGCTCACACTTATGACCATTTGTTCACTTTTTTGTTGGTCTGTGATTGGTCTGGCTATGTGTCTTGGCAGACATTGCTGTGGAGAAGGACTTAGGCAACTTTCACCATATAACAAAAAAAAAAAAAGAAAATTCTACAATTCTGATAAACTTATTTTTCTTCTGATGAAGACTCACAGTCATCATCTAATAATACCAAACAATCCTAGTTTGCTTTCCATTGCTTCATACAACACCATGGCAAAAGGCAACTTGGGAAGAAACAATTTTTTTTTTCCAGCTTAGAGCTTTTATAGTCCATCATTCAGAGTAATCAGGTCAGGAAACTGGAGACAGGAACTGAAGTCAGGCCATAGAGGAATGATGTTTCTAGCTTTTTTTTTTTTTTTGTTGTTGTTGTTTTTGTTTGTTTTTTTTTTTTTTGTTTGTTTTTTTTGGTTTTTCGAGACAGGGTTTCTCTGTGTAGCTTTGTGCCTTTCCTGGAACTCACTTGGTAGCCCAGGCTGGCCTTGAACTCATAGAGATCCGCCTGGCTCTGCCTCCTGAGTGCTGGGATTAAAGGCGTGCACCACCACCGCCCGGCATAGCTTGGTTTTTTTTTTTTTAATCTTGCTCAGTTTGCTTATGTAACCTGACTGCCAACACAGTGATGACGCCAACTGTGGCTTGGGCCCCCTCCCACAACAGTCTTTAATCAAGAAAATGAGGCTGGAGAGATGGCTCAGATGGTTAAGAGGCCTGGCTGCTCTTCCAGAGGTCCTGAGTTTAATTCCCCACAACCACATCTATAACAACCATCTATAATGAGGTCTGGTGTCCTCTTTTGGCATACATGCAGGCCTAGCACTGTATACATAACAAATAAATAAACAAATACATTAATTTTTTTTTTAAAAAGGAAAAGGAAATGACCACAGACCACGCTACAGGACAAAATGAAACAAAGTAACAAAATCCAAAACTAACCATCACAGAAAAATACACATCTAAGTGCAGTAAAGACACAGGGTGGTCCCAAATTGGAATAAAAACTCCATGCTACCACCACGCTGAAACAAACTGAGCTATCATTTAAGCTCTTGGCTCAAACAGGCATTCAATATGATAATGAGACATGGCATCAGAAATTAGGAGACTTGGAATCTAATTAAAACACACAGTTTATTAGAGATGCAATTGTGGAGTAAATCTGTCCACTAGTGTGATACTCAATTACCATATTTGTGTTATATGAGCAAATATTATTAACAAGACTGTTGGAATAATTAATCAGAAGACTGTGTGCAATAGGCCTAATACTGAAAAACCTATGTCTAAATAAATATGAAAAATAATTTGATTAGCATATGTTACAGAGGAACACAACACTTTATACATAAGTTGTCTAATGTACCACCTACATAATAATTATTATTATAATGAATGTTTAACTACATGTGCACCATTTTACCTGATATTTATTCACATGCTACACTATGTATTTAAAATTCAAAACTTTCCCCACAAAATTGGAATTAATCTCATGTATGGAGGCAAAATACATGAGGGGATGTCTACAATGACTCTTGTCAAAAATGCCTCAGCTATGGTTTGAAATCAGGTGTGTCTATCTCTACAATTCTAGTTCTTTCCACTATGTCATATCACAAATGATGACTTAAGTACCAGCCGCACCCCAAAAGGTTTTCCTCCAAGACATGGCTTTTATCTCTTGCCTAAGGCTGCTTTCTGCCTTGTCTTTTCATGGAAGCCAATTAGTTATTAACATTCAGATCTGGTGTGGACTTTTCATTAGCCTCTCTAATGTTTTATCCATGAATGCCCCTTCATCGGCCTGTTTGTAATGAACGTCCCTGCCATCCTCTTATCTGCCTGGCATTGACATCCCCATGGAAGGCAAAGTACAATCAGTAGTTCAGCATCACCCTGGATGGTTCATCAGGTGATAATGGAGAAAAAGCCAACATTTTTGTTCCATAATAATCCTCAAGGAATGCGGGGAGTAGAGTAATTTTCTGTTGGTACAATGGATTTCACACACACAAGCCTGGCAAAATACCTTACCACTTCCAGGCAAAAGCCTCATTAATCATCAGCTATGCTAGCAACTCTATTTCCCATGCTGAAAAACATTTCCAAGTGACAATTAGATAAAAGGCAAATATCATATGAAACTGTAAAAGAAGAATCTCTTAATTAAGATAATATATGTGTAACACCCTAGGAATTGTAGATGAGCATATTGATTAAGGGAAGGGCTAAAACCGAGCTGACAGAATCCAGGATAATGGAGTGAGTGACTCATCACTCTAGTCATAACTATGCCCACAAAACCATAAACCTGGTCCTCTATATCTAAATTGGTATAATCATCCAAACTCAAAATCACCTGGTCTAAACTGAAAATTAAAAGGTTTTTGGTTTTGCTTCTATTTTTATTTTTCAGTTTGGTTTTTACTTTCATGACTCTTAATTACACAAATTAACAAAGGTGGCATCTTGAATTTCATTATTTTGTGTGTAGTATTTACCATTGACTTAGATCATATGACTGACTGTAATAGACTCCTCACTAGTCTTTCCCTTCCATTCATTTTTTCCTCATCCACCTTTTAGTGGATAAGAAGCTATTTTGATTTCTTTTTAATTGAAAAAAATGCTAGCACCATGATGTGGAGGTTACATCTGCTATAGTTTCACAATGCCATGAAACTAAGAATACAGATTCCTGAAGTGCAAAGAGGGCCTTCTTTGTCTCCATCATTCTCTCTGGTCACACCTCTTCTTCCTTTCACTCTGTCATCTTGCCATTCTCTTCTCTCAGTTTCTCAAACATCGTATTAATATTTTTTTTTCTTAGTAAGATCTTCTGGGCACGGAATAGTCATTCTTCCTCAGTAGCTTCTTTCCCTGTATGCTCTTGACTGACACAAGGCTGAGGTTCGAAGGAAACTACAGTGCTGTCATCTTGGTCAGGAGACAGAAGCTCAGGTTTGGATGCTCCATATGTTCCTGTGAAACTTGCTCATCCTCCTGCATATCACTCTACAAGGAGAGTGCTGGGGCTCTTGTCTTACCCTCAGTGGACTCTGAGCTCCATTGGAGCATATCTACCTTATCATTGTCTTAGCACTAAGAACAAGACTTGCCATCTAGAGGATGCCCAACGACTATTTTTTGAGCTAATAAAAAACTGGATTGGATTACGGACACATCTAGAGATACACAGTCCAATTAAGAAACAGTTAAAATTTGTAATAGAGGCAAAATATGTTCTAGCCTAAATGAAGGTAGAAGGGATATGAGCTAGCAAGAGAAAAGGGATAAAGATACAATTTTAAAAATATATATATTGTTACAGGGCTAGAGAGATGGCTCACCTGTTAAGAGTATGTGTTGCAGGCAGTGGTGGCACACGCCTTTAATCCCAGCACTTGGTAGGCAAAGCCAGGCAGATCTCTGTGAGTTTGAGGCCAGCCTGGTCTACAGATCGAGATCCAGGACAGGCACCAAAACAACACAGAAAAACCCTGTCTCGAAAAAGAAAAAAAAAAAAAAGAGTGCATGTTGCTTTTCTATATTTGGTTTCCACCTGTTTCAGGTGTCTTACAACCGCCTGCAATTCCAACTCCAGAGAGATTGACATCTCTACCATCTACAGTTAACTGGATTCATACATACATACCCACATACAAGCACAAGTGCACACAGTTAAAAATGTTAAATATGAATCTGTTTTAAAGTATTGGGAGGAGGTGGGGAAGATCTAGGAGGAGAAGAGGGAGAAAAACTATTTAAGAATATGTTGTATGAAAATATCTTCATTAAAAAATAAAATTAAAGTAAATCAATATACAAAAATTTTGGGAGTAATTAAAATGGACCTCAATCAGTTGCTTTAGATATAACAGATTGAACAAAAACCTGGAACTACTAAAGGAAGATCAGGATATGGAGAAAGTTGATGTTTGCGAGTTAGATGTTAATGTGAAGTGATAACTATAGAGATAAAATGATTGTGATGGTGGACCTTGGTTGTCAACTTGACATGCCTTGGAAGAAGGAACTTCAACTGAAGAATTTCCTTACCAGATTGGCCATGGGGTATTATGTGGGACATTTTTTTTTTTTTTGATTGCTAATTGCTGTAGGAGGACCCAGGTCACTGTGGGTGATATCATGCAGGTAAATGGGCTCTGTAAGAAAAGTAGCTGAATTCGAGCCTGGGAGCAAGCTAGTAAGCAGCATCCCGCCATGGTTCCTACCTCTAATCTTGCTTGAGTTCCTGCCTGGACTTCCCTCCGTGATGTGCTGTATAACTTGTGAACTGAAATAAGCCCTTTCTTCCCCAAGTTGCATTTGGTCAGTATTTTATCACAGTGACAGAAATCAAATTGGAACAATGACATGTTAAAAATAAAACTCTCTTTTAAACCACGTCATTTTGTATATTTCAGTGTCTCCTATTCATCCACAGGGAGATACATTTCTAAGTTAAGCACCAGCATCAAAAGTAACCCAGAAAACAGAAATCCGTCCAATAATTTATCATCAAACCAATCAAGTTGTTAATTAAATTATGAAGCCACACTGAAACACATTCATTTTTGTAATACCCCCAAAGCATTGATTTAGTAACATCATAAACTTTACATTATTTAAAATATTTTCTAAGAATGTTACCATTTAGAAGTCATGTGGCATACTTGCTTTGCTGAGAACAAACTGCAGAACCTAGACATGAGAACTTTATGTCTTTAGCAGTCAAATTTCCATAAAGGGAATTCTTCTGCCTGGTAAAATGAGTATAATGATCCAGATCTACAACTCTCCACTCCAGGTACATAATCACCACCTGGATGACATGGGATACTGAATAGGACTGAGGCATGCTGCCCTAAGATCTCCATGTTTGGTGATGCCTGCAAAGAGAATGTTAAACCTCTAATTCTCATATCATGTTGTGAGTCATTGCGGCTCTGGCATTCCCCGGGGTTGTTTACACTCCCAATGCATGCGCTGTGTCCATGCTTTCATTAGACACAGAAAACCTGTTCCTGTTTCTGGAATCGTCGCTTCCTATTGTGTCCATTTTTTTTTATATACTCTTTCCATTGCAGCAAAGGGAGACAAATCTAGAGACTTCTCCCATTGTTGCTCTATAAGGACATATTTTACAAGAATACCCAAAGAAAGAAAAGGATGAGAAAAGGGAAGGAGGGAAGAAGGGAGGGATGGATGGATGGAGGGAGGGAGAGAGAGAGAGAGAGAGACTTACTTTATTTACTTTTTAGATTTCTGTGTCTTTTAGTCCCTCCAAGTTTCTTTTCCTGTCTTTTATGTGCATTAGTTTTTTTGTTCTTTCTTTTAAATATTTAATCTCTGGAATATTCTGGGAATTTGATTTCTAGCTCAAAAATGAGTGGAAATTAGTAGATGATGTGATCCTGATATGTATCTGCAAGAATATGCAGAATTTCATTTTTTTTCAAGCCCTGTGAGTTCTCTCTAGCCTTGCACATCTCTGTTGTGGTCATTTCTCCATTCCGAAGGTGGTAAAAACTGAAGGACAAGAGACAGCTTGCTTGCAAACAGCACAGAAATCCTTAGAGAGAAAAATGAGGCTGTGCTGATGTATTTTTTTCCCATCGGCTTGGAGCAGTATGTATTTTGGTACAGTGTTAAAAATCTTCAAGCAATTTCTCTCATGTCACAAGTTTAAAGAGTTATCTATGAATGAGTCAGCCTAGGAGTTGCCATGGTAACAATCCTCCTCTCTTTGGAGCCAGGCCCTCTCTAATGTTGGCAATGAACTACCTTAGTTCCAGGAGTATCTGAAGTTCATATTGCATTTAAATATTCATTATGTTATACATTCATTCCTTGATTTTGCAAGATTACCTGACAAGAATGCATTTTGAAAGATCTATAAATAGGTATGTAATGTTTTGCTCACTTCTTCCACAAGATGAACGAGTCCATAAAAATCCATCTGATGTTTACAAGGCATTCTCCCTTCCTGCTTTCTCTTCTATCCATCTTATGTATGCCTCTCTTTTCTTTCTTACCTATTTCTATATATTCCACCCTCTCATCTACCCATCTCCTATCCTCTCTCTTTGTCTTCATTTTCAGATGTGAGTTTGTATATTTATGCTTACAAATGGCACCCTTAATATTTGAGTGTTTGAAAAAGCAACTCTAGACTAAGATCATGAAATGAGCATTTCAGGAGGAAACGTAAAATACTGGTGTGCTCACAACATGGGTGCTGCTCCTAAACTCAACCTATGCTGTAAGCCTAGTACAGAGTAACTAAGGAAAATGTACTGTCTCCTGATTTTCATTCCAGAGATCTTCTTGGCAGAATAAAATTGCTTATAGCTGACATGCATCTAAAAGCAGAAGTGTAGACTCTTTCATCAAGGAAAGTTTCAATCATCCGACTCAATTTGCTTTGCTAATATCCTTCCCCCAAAAGCACCTGTTCAGCTCTTAATACAACAGGCCTTAAGGGATGTTCAGTATTTTCTTTAGATTCTTGAATTTTCCCATACATCTCTTTAGGTTATATATTTTTTTTCTGCTGATGATCAAAATCCTGCTTGCCCACAAAGTCCAGGCAGATTTTAGTTTATTCAAAGCTAATTGCCATTCCAAACCCAATCAACCTTCCTCCAAACATGTTCCTTATCATTTTCCTAATGTCCTTCCCATGTATTTATTTCTTCACCCTGAAGGATTCATACAGTCAAGATTTAGCTATTGATTTGTCTTCCAACTTTATTCACTCAAGAATGTGGTTTTGGTCTCATTCTCTGAGTACCCACAAAGCTTGCTACATAGACTCTCCATGATGATAGAAATTTTGTGAATAGATGCCCACTTGACAAAAATAACATCATGTGACATTTGTAGTTGTGGTTATTAGGCCAGAGCTACATAGTCTTGGCTTGGCCTTCTTCTTAGCACAGTGAATAGGTTTAAGATAATAATAAATAATAAATAATAAATAATAAATAATAAATAATAAATTCTGCTATCTGTGAAAGTTCCCATAAATTTCATTGTTGTAATTTACCTTTAGAAACTGTAGTAGGGCAGCATCACAGCCTCAAGTTTATGGCTTTGAGTTCATTGGGTTTTAGTGCAACCCAGGAATTGTTTTGTTAGGTCCACAGCCAAGTCTCTTAGCCTACCCACAGCCTGGTTTCCTCATCTATTAAATGAAAATTGATTGAGATAGCATAACAAACACTTGTTACAGAAGAATGTGTTCCACAAATACTAGCTAATCCTACTGTAGCCATAACTCAGGGATAATGCAAGAGGTCACTTGTTTTAATTTCTCACAATATCAACAGATGGTTCCCTGGTGGTTGGTATACAGCATTTGAAACAGACTCTGAAGTTGTTACAGGTTCAAGATTCTCATTCATACGCATATTTGAACATACTTAGGCCAAATTACTTCCCCTCTTCCTGCAGAAAAGGGGATTACTGTAGATATAGTGGTCTGAAGCTTTGTCATAAAATATCCATTCTGCTCATTATATATGATCTGTATTGTGCTGCTCAGTTCTCCACACAACAGACACTGAGAGATACTCTGTATTTCCTTCAGATTATTGAATTGCTATACAAGATTATGAATGTGGACCCTCAAGTTTGAAAACCACATCAGAAAATGTGGCTTGATTAGATGTGTGGAGCAGAAACAAAGACTCACAGAAAGGAAATAATATGTAGAAGGAAAATATGATTAGTAAGAGCTGGTGAAAGCAAGCAAACTAGAAAAAATGCTTTTAGGTAAGTGCACACAGTGAGTGGGAGAGCCCTGGTAATAACAGAGTAATGGCAGTAAAAGCATTAGAATTCATTGGTGCTTAGACACCTGCAAGGAGGGTGCTGAACCCTTAATAGGGTCTATTATGGTTTGAATATTAAATACACACCAGAGGCCCACTCCAGGATGGTAGTATTGGGAGATGCTTTGGACCTTTAGGAGGTGAATCCCCCTGGTAGGTCACTGGGTCACTAGCTAACAGCGAAAGCTGGAAAGGGACATGTCTTTGCTCTTCTTTGGAAGGAGATAGAACATTTTACCCTGACAAACCTTCCTCTTTGTGCCATCTCTAAGATGAAGTTATATGGTAAAGTGATAGCTCTTGACTGGCCTGAGCTGTGATGCTTAGGTTTGGGTCTTCAGAACTGTGAGTCAAATGGCGCTTTCCTCTTTCTAAAGTTAATTACAGTAGACAATCTTTCTTATTGGGATTACTATATGCAGCTAGTACAAGGTCTAAATGTTCATATTATTTTTTGATTTTTTTTCATTTTCTGTGTACTACCAACTAAACTAATATGAATCCATTTTTATGATGACATTAATATCTCAATATTTCTGACATAAACACACCTAATGTTTGAAATTTACACAAAGCAGTCATTGATTAATCCATCTTTAAAGTAAGCAGTAGAACCTTGGAATGAATTACTCCCTTTCCCCCCTGCTATTCTTATATCTTAGTGTTAACCTTGGAAGAATGTATTATAGTTGTCTATTTATATATTGGTATCCTTTTGTACATTTCAGCTCTCAGAAGGGAATGTTTATGGTTTTTATAATATGTAGAATTCTAGAACACAATAGGTATTCATGAATAACCTTGGATGTTTGTGTAGATGAATAAATACATCAAACAGTGCTATGTGATTTCTCCATGAAGCTGTTGTGAGTTTTTTGAAGATGGTATGGAATATAAAGAACAGTTTTATTTTCTTTCTACCTTTGAAGTTGTGAGCCCCTTCCCACTAAGTTTATGTTTATTTATTTGACATTTAAATAAGCAATTTTAAATTTTACCATGTCTGAGATTATGTTATGCTCAATGTACTAAGCTAATCCATTGATATTCTCACTTGTTTCTGAATCTTCACATACTCAGAGTAGAAACGGTGGCAAGCATCTCTGGCACTCTGTGGATAATGCTTTCTAAATACAATGCAGAGAAAGACATAATGATCTACCTATGACCCATTTAGTCTGTCCAGTCAACGATACCAAAGCACTATGGGCAATTCTTTTTATTTGTAATTTTTTTCTAGATGGAAAATAATCAACATTAAAGTCTTATAAACAGAAGACTAATTTTAATTTCTAAAGACTGTCTACCATATTTAGTTGTAAGGCTGCATTACTTGGTACATTTCATTATGCATAAATAATGAAAGGGTTCCTGAGAAGATTTTGATGAGAGGTAGTCATAACATACTGCCAGAGTTATCATTGGTACCCAGAAGGAAACATTATACTAAATGACTACCTACCTATACCTTTGGTACTTGCAAAGAATGGAATCAACATTTCCTGGGAGTTATCAATGGGCCAGACACATTTTATAGTTTTGTTGAAGTATAACTGAGATGTGTGAAAAGGGCATATGTAAAATGCTTAGAGTTTGATAATGTTTGGCATACACACAAGCCTTTGAAGCCATCACCACAACAATTTCAAGAGATAGGTCCATTATCTACAAAAGTTTCCCAGTGTTCTCTTTCTCTTTCTCTCTCCTTTTCTGTCTCTGTGTTAAAACATGAAATCTGCCCATCTATAATTTAAAGCACATCACACAGTATCGTTGACTCCAAAGGAATATGCTGTACAGAAACCTTCTAGAATCAATTGGTACTATAAATTTTCAATGAAAGACAAGTTAACCCTGGACCAGAAAGATTTCATTTACTTTCTGTATAGGACTTTATTTCACACAACTCCTTGCAGTCAAAAATCAGATAAGAGTATTAAGGTTTAGGAAGACTGAAAATGGAAACCTCAACACTGGGTCTTGAAATTGTCTGTCCAACTTCACAGCTGTGTTTTCTCTTATGCCAGGCCTTCTGTGAGTGGTACCCCAAAAAATATGTACATGTCACTATAACTGGCAACCTATTTGTAAAAGCAACCCTGAAGGTGTGGTTAAGGATGCTCAAATGACATCAGTTTCACTCACTCTGGTGGGCCTAACACTAATTGGCTAGGGACATACAGTGAAGATATATACAGATGGTATGAAGAGGGAAGCCATAGTAGAGTTGTGTAGCCACAAATCAAGAAACGCATGGGACCACCAGAGCCAGAATGAGGTGAAGAGTGATCTCACAGTACTTTCAGAAGAAGCACTGAACTTCTGACACCTTGGTTTTGAACTTCTGGCCGCCGGACATCTGAGGGAATGCATTTCTATTGTTATAATTTACACAGTTGATAGTGAGTACTTACAGAAGTCATAGAAAGCCAGGGTGTCTCATGATGGTTTTCTTTTGAATTTTAGATAATTTTTATATAGCCACAAACACTGTCACTCATTATTAATATTCTATTAGTCCAAATTTTTGTTTCTAGCAATTTCTGTCCTATAAGGAATAGGAACACATCATGCTTCATCTCTTCAGTGTGGTCACAGAAAACAATATATGTATATGTGACAATTAATGAAGTATTTATTTGTGAATTTAGAAATACTTATTCAGTATATATTATGGAGAAAAGATAGTTTTAGGTATTAAGGATGCAACCATGAGACAGAAAAGTTGCCTATTTTTAGTACGATTCAGGGAGTAACAAGAGCTGCTTTAGAGACCTAAAAAAGAATAAGCATGTTGAATTCAAGGAACAAAAGGTAGGTTTACCATGCATTAAGGATTTATACAGCTGTGCTCTGCCTATCCCACCATTGTTATTAATCACTCAACTAACCTCTAAGCAGTATTTTTAGAATTTGCTAAGCAAAGCAGTCTTGGATATTCTAAACATGCAAATACAAATACAAAGGAATTGGGTCAGTCTGAGTGTCTGTGGGGTTGAAAATGACAAGCAGGACAAACATTTTCTTCATCCGTGTACCATGTAGTACCTAACCCCACCTATAATTCCCAGGGAAGCCATAGTAAGAATAAATATGTTTAGTCTTTTTATGCTTTGGTTTACTATAAAAATCTTTCTCTAAAAGTGTGTGTATGTGTGTGTATATATCAGGAAAGGAGAGAGAGAGAGAGAGAGAGAGAGAGAGAGAGAGAGAGAGAGAGAGAGAAGAGAGAAGAGAGAAGATAGCTCCATCAGCAGAAAACCTTGACATTTTAGGTCAGGATGTCCTAAAATGGAAAGAAAATAATCACCCAAGGAAATGAGGCTGACGCTGGAGACATGCTTTATACACCGTACAACATGCCGGTTGTCAGCACTACAGGAAGGATTGACAAGTGACAACACAGAGGGAAGTGGAGTGTGTTCCTCTTCTTCTGCTGATTGCTTCCTGTTCCTGGTCTGACATGCCAACCACTCAGTGGAAGGGAGGAACTTTAGCTGGCTGCTTTTACTCCACGATGTCACAGAAAAGTCAGATCAGAGTAATGCTTCTCAAAGTGTTATTGGAGCATTTCATAGCAGATTTTATTTTGTATTTTTATTATGATAAAAAGAATATCTAATTCTAGGTTCTAACAAGAAGGTCAAATAAATATTTTCCACAAGGACCAGGTGGGTATGACTGCAGACATAATTTGAGTGGAAGAAAATTGATAGCCAGAGAACATTCAACCTGCAATACATAAATAAATGCTAGACCCAGAGGCTGCAAATCATTGACTCAGTTGGTAGTCATGTGTTTTTCACGGCCCAGGAATCTGTTGCTCACCTCTGATTCTTATCTTCCTTTCTTTCACCCATTCCCCCAGACAGCCAATCAATGTCCAGTTTTCTTCACCACTAAATACACTTTAGATGCATTCCCCTTTTTCTACTGATCTTAGTTTAGGGAAAAATCTTCTGCATTATTGTATTCTGAATAATCCCCATCTAGCTGGTATCCTTGTCTTCAGTTCTCTTACCTCTTTAAACCAATTTGTCACATTATAGTGTGAATAATTATAATGATGAGTTGAGAATCGCATCCTGCCCCTATTTTCCTAAATGCCCTCCTATTGCTATCGGAATGAAATTCAAATTTCTTGACATGATGTTACAGATAATTTCTGATTTATTTATATGCTCCGCCTCATCTTTCACTTCTCTCCCCTATCTTGAACATTATAGCCATGAAATCCTATTTGTCAGTTTTTGAGTCGACTGTTTGCATTGAGCATTTTCCAGGTTCTCATGCACTTCCAGTCAGAGCGCATCTTTATTATCTTTACCTGCCCTTTCTGCTGGTCTTTGCTTTCACTGTAACTCTGTCTGAACTTTCTACCCACAGCTCCTCCACAATGTCCATGTGTTAGCCCTAACCTGATGATATGATCTTAAAAACATTTTTTTTTTAAATATGGGATAGTTCATTCACCTCATAAAACAAGAATTGTTTTCATGGTACTCATTTATTTTAGCATATATTATATCTATGAAAATTACTTGCTTCCTTATATATACTTTCTTAAGCTTTTCATTTATTTATGTGTACAGGTGTTTTACCTCCATTTACATCTGTGCACTACATGCATGTCTGGTGCAGGTGGAGGCCAGAAGAGAACATCAAAGTTTTAGTGAGTTACCATGTGGGTGCTATGAATTGAACCAGGGTCCTCTGGAAAAAGCATCCAGTGCTCTTAACTACTGATACATTATTTTAGCCCATCCTGCTATATTCTCTTCATCCATGCTTCATAGTGACTTAGTAATGGATTACTTATGCTTATTACTCTTTTATTTATTAATTAAAATTTTTTTCATTTATTTTACTTTCCAACTGCAGTTTCCCCTCCCTCCACTCTTTCTGTCTCCCCTGCCCCATGCCTCCCATCTGCCTCGCCATCCATTCCTCCTCTGTTTCTATTCATAAAGCATGGCATATCAAGTTGAGGTAGGACTAAGATCTTCCTTTTGTATTGAGGCTGGGTGAGACAACCAAGTATGAGGAATAGGTTCTCTAAAGCCAGCACAAGCATTAGGGACAGGCCCCAATCTCACTACTAGGAATCCCACCAAGCTACAGCTCTGGGAATCTTGTTGAAGAGAGGGAAGAGGTATTGTAGGAGCCAGAGGGGGCAAGGTCATCACAAATGAATTCACAGAAACAACTAACCTGGGCTCATAGGAGCTCACAGACTCTGGACTGACAACCTAGGCCCTCTATATATGTGTGCTTATTACTCTTAAGAAATATTTTGTGAACCCAAACCAAAACCAAAAAAGCCAAGCCAGTTTGTGAAGGTGTAAGATTATGATGTCTAGTCCCTGTGTTAGCTGAGTTACTGTCTCAAGACCATCTTTACAGGACATGATGGGATGAGAATATTCTGTGGAACTGGTATTCACGTTTATGGAAATTTACCTTGAAGCTAATAAATAGTATAATATTATCTCTAGAGATAAAACTGACTATCCAAGAAACTTAGGTCATTATTGTTGGTTTAAATGTAATGATTAATGTTATAAGGAAGAAACCGGGAATGAAAGTCGGTCAAGAAATGGATTTTTTCAAACAGAAAATATAGTGTGGATAATGATCTTTGGTTCCCCAGAAACTATATTTATAAAATACAAATGTCTTTACTTACTCTGTGTGTGTGTGTGTGTGTGTGTGTGTGTGTGTGTGTGTGTGTGTGTGTGCGTGCGCGCGCACGCAGATCTCTGTGTGTTCAAGGATACAGCCAAGCATTGGAGACACATGCCTTTAATCTCAATACCAACCATAGAAGACCTGGAGGTCTGTACAGACATGCAGTGACTAGGAGGTCATGTGGTTGGGTTTACAACCAATGAGAAGGCAGAACAGAAACTCTATAAAAAGACAGACAAACAGGAAGCAGGTCTCTTTCGGAGAGGTAGGACAACAGCGACAGTGAAGGGTAAGGTTTTCAGCTCTTAGCTATTGCTCTGACCTCTTGGCTTTCATCTCTGTATTGGCTCTGTGTTTCTTATTTAATAAGACGGTTGGTTACATCTACAAGACTATATTTGCACCTTAGATATTTAGGAGACATTTAATTAAGTCGTTTGTGGAAAAATCAGGCCTCTTTCATCTCAATGGCAGTAATCAACTCAAACTAATTCAAGTGTAAAAGGGAATTATCCATTTTTATAGGTGGGAGGGCCTAAAAGAAGAACCTCTTTCTTATGTGTGGTTCAGCTAGAGCAGGTATCAACTGATATCAGGGTTCTGTCTTGCTCTATCCTATTACTTTGCTCATCTCTATCATCATTAGCAGCTACACAGGCCTGGAATATGCCTTTAGAAGCACTAAGAATACAACGTCCTTAAACCTTGTCATTGCCAAAGAAAGAGACTATTCATTTCTTGATAACGCTGGCAACAGTTTCTGGAGAGGCTGTCCCTGGTCCAGTTACATTGACATGCTAAATTGCACAAAATGGCACACAGAGGCTGAGAACAAATTGAGATAATCAGATGTGAGACCAGGGGTAGTGTCAGCTTCCCAGCAGAACCACACTAACTGAGCAGGATTTCAGAAGGAAAAGAGCTTATGGTCACCACAGACTAAGTGTATCAGTTACTTTTCTGTTATTGTGACACAATGCTGTAACCAAGGCAATTTATAAAGGAAAGTGCTTAATTGGGATTATAGTTGGAGAGAGTTAGAGTCCATCATGGTTGAACAACAGTATGCCAGTATTCCACTCACTGTTGAGAGCTCACATTTCAAACTGCAAGCAGAAGGTAGTGAGACTATCAGGGACTGGAGGAGGTTTTTAAACCTCCAACCCGTCTCCAGTGACACACTTCCTCCAACAAGGAGACTACCTCTCAATCATTTCCGAACAGGTCCAGTGACAGGAAACCAACTATTCCAACATATGAGCCCATGGGAGCCTTTCTTCTTTAAACCACCACATCAAGGGTCCTAGATTTGTGTATGGTGGTGACAAAGGTCAAGCAGAACTGTCCCAGAATCTTAGACAAACCAATAAAGACCACTTTCAAGACATTGATTCAAGTATCTCTCAGATTGCCAATCCTTTCCATCCTCTCTTTCACTCTCCTCTCTTTTTCTTTCACTTTAGAGACATCTTCAACTTTATACTAGTGGCCCAAATCAGAAAATTGATTAAGCTTTTCAATCATACAGAGGGATTGTCTTATGAAATGAAAACCACAGGATCTCAGTGATTTTTACTTGGATTCTTTGATGTTAAGTATTAAGTTATAAGTAGCTATCTTTATAAACCTTATTGTAGTAATCAAACATTACTATATTTAAGAAAATTTGATTTTTAAATTTAATTTTTATTAGCATATATTAAATATACAGAATAATAACTTTCTTATACATGTAAATCATATTCATGCCCCCTTGTCCTCTTCCCATTCTGATTAGTCTTCTTCCACTTCTCAACTAGTTCTCCCTTCTAATTGTGTGGTGTGTTGTATGTATGTGTGTGTGTGTGTGTGTGTGTGTGTGTGTGTGTGTGTGTGTGTGTGTGTATGTGTCCCCTAATACATTTCATTAGGGTTGTTTACAGGAACATGGATTGTAGTTTGTTTACAGGAACCTGTGTTCCTCACTAGTGGCTCTATCACCGAAGAAAATGTCTCTCTCTCTCTCTCTCTCTCTCCTCATCCATTATCTGCATATAAATCCATAGTGATGTCTTGAACCGCATGAACCCCTACAGCCTCTATGACAAGACAATGTCAGGTTCAGTAACGAAGAGAACTTGTACAGATAAAGCCACTGTGAGTTCAAGAATATGACAGCCTCATCCTTCAGCCAAACCACTACCCCTGTCCCACTGGCCATTACATTCTTTCTGCCCCTTCTTCCTCCTTGGTGCATCCTGAGCCTTGGAGTTAGTGTTAGAGACACACTGCTTATGACTGGGCATTCAGTATTTATTTATATTCTGTATTGGGACCTATTATTAGTCTATGAATCACTACTGACCACTGCAAAGTTTCTCTGACCATAGCTGGCAGCAACATTATTCCATGAAGATAAACATGTTTAATTGCTCTTTAGGAGATGATTTGTCAGGCACCTCATGATTTTTTAGCAAAACAATGGCAACAACCTCCCCATTAGGACCTGTGATCACAGAAGCCATAGGCTTTTGACTAGGTGTCTGAATCAGTATCCTTTTCCTGCGAAGAGACACATTACCTTCACCAAGGCCATTTTTAAAAAAGAAAGCATTTAATAATTAGTTACAATTTCAGAGGCTTAGTCCATTATTATCATTATGGTAGGTAGGTGTGGTGTGCAAGAAGTACCCAAGAACTACATTGGCAAGCAGAGAGAAAGAGAATTGGCTTGGCATGGGCTTTTGAAGCATCAAAGCCCCTTTCCAATGACTTAATTTCTCCAACAAAGTCACTCCTACTCCAACAAGGCTACACATCCTAACCTTTCTCAAGTAGTGCTACTCCCTGATGACTAAGCATTCAAATATATGAGCCTGTGGGGGACACTCTTAATCAAACCACCACCCTATGTTTTTAATGACTGACATAAATTCCCTTGTGTGGAGCAGCCATCAAAACCAATTGGAAAGTGGCTAGTTCCCACCAAAAGGGACTTGCCACTGCTGCACCAGAGGGATCTCCTTGCCTTGCCATTGCTATTACTGTAATAGTGTTTACAGTTGAGTAAAAATTTTGATGATAATTCTTTCCAAGTAGCCTGCATAGAACCTTCCAGAATTATGAGGGCTAAGGAGCAGAGAAGAAGTTTCCAGCATAATTCAGTTTGATTTTTGACATCCTGTGACTAAAGCCCACAGAATCTTAAGCAATAAAGTTTTATCAACTAGTTCTGGTGGGCAATAAGATCACTGATTGCTGCCTATATTGTTCTGGGAGTCCCAGGGGCCTCCCTGAAGAATGACTGGCCCAAGGGGTGTCCTTATTCTGGATCCAGGATATTTATTTAATAACATTCGTTTTCTGAAAGCAATTTTATGCACCACCAGGGTACCAATATTCAAATGTTTTTCTTTATTTTATGTTTTTCTGATTGTCATACCATGCTTCCCATCAATTTTTTTTACTTCTTTTTTCATCTGTCATTAGTTTCTATTAACCCTTCCTACCCTTGAAAAATCTTTCCTCAATGCAATAAAAGTGGCCAACTTAGTTATAATTGCTTTGACATTTGTTGGTAATGTCTGTGACTGTAGATCTTAGGGGATATTACTTTTGTACACTGGAGCAAAATGAATTGAATTAATTCTAGCTTGAAAGTCCCCTAAAGTTTAATCTGATTTTATTGGTTTTGCTTATTACTATACACTCCAAATTTTAGTAGGATTTAGAAACAAATTGACTAAGTTCCCAGATGCTATAAATTCTTATCATTAAATAAGAATAATCAGCAAACATTTGGTGAATGTGACAACTCATATAAGCCTACATTTTTTTTTATAATTGGGATAAAATGTGTCACCTCCTTACCAGCACTGATTTTTGTATAATTTGAAAAACAGTAATGTTGCAGGATATTTGATCACACTGTGAACCCTGAGATTGCCTAGGTTAAGAGATGGGGCAAACAACCAGTTTAGAGGAAAAAAAGTAGAGATTCAGAGGGAGTCAGAGGATGAATAGAGAGACACAAAGAAAGTAGAAGGGAGGGACATTTGGTTTGGGGAGTTTTATTTGAGATGGCATAAGAGAGAGCTCTCTTTCTGGGATGTTGGTAGAGGAGTAAGGTCAGCTTGGTGCTTTCTTTGCCTCTCTGAGCTAGCAGGTTTTCACCCCAGCTTTATTGGTAAAATTCAATAATCAAGATATTGATAAAAACTCAGTAATAAGTATTTCAAAGCAGAGTACCTGTTATCTTAATATGAACTAACAAAAGGTAGTACCTTCTTTATGTATTTTCAAATTACATGGACATATAGATTAATTAGACAGATAGTTGAACAATATAAATATAACATTTTATTTCATTCGGCAGAAACTAATACTCCTAACTTTTAAATTGGTTTATTTTATTTAACCAAAGGCTGTGACATGAATGCTTGAACATATGAAAAAAATAATTTTTCTTGCTATTTTTTACTGATTTTTGCATACAATATATTCTTATTACAGTTTCCCCTACCCCCACTCCTCCCAGATTCTCCCCATTTCCCCACTCACCCAAATCACATCTTCTTCTTTTTCCTCTCACTAGAAAACTGGCATCTACTCATAGAATCAACTAATAGGGACTCATAGGGGCTCACAGAGACTGAGCTGACAACCAGGGAGCCTACATGGGACTGACCTAGGCACTCTGCATACATGTTACAATTATGTAGCATGCTCCTTTTGTGGGACTCCTAACAGTAGGAACAGGGGCTCTCTCTGACTCCTTTACAGGCTTTTGGGACCCTACCACTCATACTGGGTCACCCTGCCCAGTCTTAATACATGAGAAGGTGCTTAGTCATACTGCAACTTGATATGCCATGTTTTGTTGATACTCAGGGAAGATGTGCCCTTTCCTGAACAGAAACTGAGGAGAAGTGGGTTGGGGATGGGAACAGAAGGCAGGAGGGAGGGGAGGGACTAGGCGGAGAGTTGGGAGGGGAAACTAAGACAAGGATGTAAAATAAATAAATTAATTTTAAAAAACTTGGCATCTAAAATGTAATGATAATTATTAAATAAGATAAAGTAAAAACAAATCAGAATAGGACAAAACAAAGAAAAACATTAAAAAAAGAAAGAAAGAAAAAGTTTAAGACATACATACAGACACTGATATACACATTTGTACACACAGAAATCCCTTAAAAACTCAAAACCAGAAACTATATTATATAAGCAGAAGACCTGTAAGGTTAAAAAATAAATGACAAGACAAAGCATTATGAGACAAGAATCTCCCAAAAGACAACTGAGTTTGTTTCTTGTTGGCCATGTACTGCTGGGCATGGGGTTTGCCCTTAAGTGTCTTTTGTATACCCATTGAGACTTCCTTGAAACACAGTAATTTTTCCTTTGTGAGAGGTTATCAGCTGGAGCTAGCACATAGGGGTTCATTGGATACATTCCTGGACTTCAGGCTTTGTAGTCATAGATCATCTAGAACAGAGGCAACTTGAGATTGTCTGAGAAAACATCACCAAAGCAGCCCTCCATCTTCCCAGCAGCAGAGGTTTCTGCAGGGGACATTTCCCAGTTGCCTTTCCTACAAAGGGCCATTCAGGCCATTGTTTCTGATGACCTTGGCATATTCTTTGGCTGATCTTCAGAAAAGAGCAGGCCTCCCAGTGATAATTAACCTAATACTGCATAACAAGATGCAGTAAGATTAAGCATCAACCTATCGTGGTTGGACAAGGCAATCCAATAGGAAGAAAAGAGAAGTTCTTTTATTGTTCAGGATTGTTTTAGCTACCCTGGGTTTTTTTTGTTGTTGTTGTTTTGTTTTTCAACAGGAAACTGAGAATTGTATTTTCAAGGTCTGTGAAGAATTGTGTTGGAATTTTGATGGAGACTGCATTGAATCTGTAAATTGCTTTTGGTAGGATGGACATGTTTATTATGTTAATCCTACCAATATGAGAGCATGGGAAATCTTTCCATCTTCTGATATCATCTCTAATTTGTTTCTTCAAACACTTGAAGTTTCTTCATGCAAGTCTTGTACTTGCCTCATTAGAGTTACCCTAAGATATTTTATATTATTTGAGGGTATTATGAAAGATGTTATCTCCCAGGATTCTTTCTCAGTCCATTTGTCATTTTATACAGGTGAGCTACTGATTTTTTTGTGAATTAAATCTTGCATCCAGTTACTTTGCTAAGGTATTTTTCTTACAATTCTGATTTTTTTTTTCTTATGCTATGTTGTAATTTTCAAGGCCTACTGCAGCAAGATAGCCTGGCTGTAGTGGAGACATATTGCCCTGGCTGTTATTAATTCTGTTCCCCCCGCCCTGGCATCTAGGCACCGGATTTGGGATGATTATATGTCTAGTGGCTGATTTCTGGATTTATCTTTGTCAAGTGGGAGTTTTGTTCTTTGGTTTCTATTTCCTTTCTGGAATTTTGGAGAATGTGATGGTTGTGTGTTTTGCCTGTTTTCCTGGACTGCTCAACTGGTGTGTTCACAAAGAATGCCTTTTGGTGTTGGAGGCTGGAATACTGGAATGATCTAAGGGGAAGGGAGGTTGGAGCAGAAGGTCTTTGTGATCCCTTTGGGATGAGGTCAGAGAGGAAAAGGAGAAAGACTTTTTTTTTTCAGTGCATATAACGCAAAATTTATGGAAGTCAACCAGTTGGTTGCCTTTTTGGTATAACGGAGGAGGTTGACCAGTTGGCTGTTTTTACTACTACTACTACTACTACTACTACTACTACTACTACTACTGCTAATTATTATTATTATTATTATTATCATTATCATTATCATTATTATATAGAGGCAGCATATTTTCTGCTACAGAACTGGGGATAAAACTTGGTGGGGGGATTGGATCTTAGGAGGCATAGGAGAACTATGAGTCTGCCTTCAGACTGCTTATTGCCCTGCGAGGAGTGGCCCTAGGGTTAGATGAGGGTACCTGTTGGTACTGTGGTGAGAGGCAAAGCAATAAATGTAGGGAAGAAAGTTAGAAAAGGAAGAAGTGTCTGTGGGATCAATGGGAGATGGGAGGGGGACTACCAAGTGTATTCTGCTGTAGAGCTGGAGATGAGACTGTGGGATTGGGACTTGGAAAACAGTGAGAGAAGAGAAGGTCTGTGGGCAGCCTACCTAGTTTTCTGGTAGGTGTGGCCTGTGGTTAGCAGGGAGTGCCTGCTTGAGTTGGGGACTGGGTAAAAGCAACAAGTAGGGGAGAGAGTACAGAAAGGGGGATCTGTGAGATGGGCGTGAGGATAGGAGGGGGCAAGGAAGACTGCCAAGTGTGTTCTGCTTCAGGACTGGGGATGAGACTGGGGGATTGGATCTGGAGGAGCAGAGAGAGAAGTTCTGCACACAACCCACCTAGTTTTTTTGGCAGCCATGGCCTGTGAGTTAGCTTGGGGGTGTATCCTGGAGTTAGGGGCTGTTGTATTGTTTTGCTGGCCTGGTATGTTCCCAGTGCTCCAGTTCTTGCCTACTGTTGGGGGCTGGTATAATGGGATGAGTTGGGGGAAGGAAGGTTTGGAGAGAAGATCTTTGCACTATATTAGTGATAGAGTCAGAGTGGAAAGGGAGACCGCAGTGGGTTTTCTGCTACAGAGCTGAGGATCTATTTTTTTTTTTTAATTTTTAATTATTATTTTCCCGAGACTCACAGTTGGGAATACAGATCTTTTTATTTGGGTCTCTTATCTTTGTTTCCTGTGATGTGACATCACTCTGTTTACTAATTGTTAGTAAACAGAGGACATAATTATCCAGCACTCATACTGATAAGATAAATAGCACAAATCCTTTTCAAAGTACAAATAAAAACTTTACCATAACCTTTGATTTAGTATCATAGTGACTCACTGAAGTGTGACTAGAGACAATTATTTAGCAACCTTTAGTAGAATTACTAAACATTTTGAATTACTGATGTTTGCTGAGAGAAAATATTCTAAAATTATAAACAGTAATACATACATGATAATAAATGGTAATGTATATACAATGGGCAGTTCCTTTGTCCCTATATGTGATGTTTACTAAATGTTCTTAAGTACTAACATAAGAATAAGGATTACTATTTGTCAAAACATCCTTATTATCTCTTACTATTCTGTAGTTGGAAGTTTTTCTGTATCCCGCCCAGTCCACAGCTGCTCAGTCCCAAGTAAACACACTGAAGCTTATATTAATTAAAACTGCTCAGTCATTAGCTCAGGCTTACTACTGACTAGCTCTTACACTTGAACTCAGGCTTACTACTGACTAGCTCTTACACTTAAACTCAGCCCATTTCTGTTAATAAATATGTTGCCACATTTTCCGTGGCTTTACTTGTGTGCCATTACATGCTACTCCCTAGATGGCAGGTTGGCATCTCCTGACTCAGCCTTCCTCTTCCCAGAATTCTCCTTGTCTGTTTATCCTGCCTATATTTTCTGCCTGGCTACTGGCCAATTAGAATTTTATTAAACCAGTGTACAAAAGCATTATCCCATGGCATCATTCAAAATACCATCTTTTCTTTCTTTCTTTCTTTCTTTCTTTCTTTCTTTCTTTCTTTCTTTCTTTCTTTCTCTCTCTCTCTCTCTCTCTCTCTCTTTCTTTCTTTCTTTCTTTCTTTCTTTCTTTCTTTCTTTCTTTCTTTCAGACAGGATTTCTCTGTGTAGCCTTGGCTGTCCTGGAACTCACTTTGTAGACTAGGCTGGACTTGAAGTCACAGAGATATGCCTGTCTCCCAAGTGCTGTGTTTGAAAGTATGTGCCACCACTGTTTAGCAAAATACCATATTGCTATAATAAAACTGGTGGATGAAAGTCTGATAAGGAACAATATATTTACAGAGTGTCAAGAGAATTATTGAGTAACCTCACAGGCACATACTCTACCTTCCAAAAGAGAAACCTACAGACCTTCTCCCCAGTAGACGATCAAAGATCACATCATCAGTAAGGAAGCAAAGGGGCACCACAGACTATCTGATGGGATGAACTGAAGCACAGTTTCTGTGATAGTCCTACAAAAAATGCATAGCCTCAATCTCAACATGAGGAAAAATGACAGAAACTCAAACAGAGTCATGGTCTATGAAACAGCTCTTCACAAAAGCTTAAAACCATGAAAGACCTATATGCTGTTTCCTGTCCAAGGAACATGATCTCAGACTATTCTTTTTGAGCATAGATTAGATGCTGGGGTAGAAAAAACAGATACTGGGGGCTTTAAAAGACAATACTGGCAGTTAGGGTATTCACGTATGTAAAATGAACAAAAAAACTTAAAAAAAGAAAAGTTATGAACACATTACAGAATAATATTATTTATGAGGTTAAAAAAAGGTAATACTGAGACATGGGGAAATTTGGTTGCAAACCTAGGGACTGATAAAAACAATGTATCATGGTGGATAATTGTTCTGATGTGTTCTTGGAGTCTGTTTGCCAGTATTTTATTGAGTATTTTTGCATCAATGTTCATGAGGGAGATCGGTCTGTAGTTCTCTTTCTTTGTTGCATCCTTGTTTGGTATAGGGATCAGGGTAATTATAGCCTCATAGAAGGAGTTTGGTAAAGTTCCTTCTGTTTCTATTATGTGGAACAATTTAGAGAGTATTGGTATTAACTCTTCTTTGAAGATCTGGTAGAATTCTGCACTGAAACCATCTGGTCCTGTGCTTTTTTTGGTTGGGAGACTTTTAATAACTGTTTCTATTTCCTTAGGGGTTATTGGGCTATTTAAATAGTTTATCTGGTCTTGATTTAACTTAGGTATGTGGTACCTATCCAGAAAAATGTCCATTTCTTTTAGGTTTTCCAGTTTTGTGGAGTAGAGGTTTTTGAAATATGACCTGATAATTCTCTGGATTTCCTCAATGTCTGTTGTTATGTCCCCCTTTTCATTTCTGATTTTGTTGATTTGGATTCTCTCTCTCTGTCTTTTGGTTAGTTTGGATAAGGGCTTGTCTATCTTGTTGATTTTCTCAAAGAACCAACTCTTTGTTTCATTAATTTTTTGTATTATTCTCTTAGTTTCTAATGTATTAATTTTACCTCTCACTTTGATAATTTCCTGGCATCTATTCTTCCTGGGAGACTTTGCTTCTTCATGTTCTAGAGCTTTCAGGTGTGCTGTTAAGTCACTAGTGTGGGATTTCTCCAACTTCTTTATGTGGGCATTTAGTGCTATGAATATCCCTCTTAGCACTGCTTTCATAGTGTCCCATAAGTTTGGGTATGTGGTGTCTTCATTTTCATTGATCTCTAGGAAGTCTTTAATTTCATCCCAGGGATGCAAGGCTTCATCCCAGGGATTCAAGGGTGGTTCAACATACGAAAGTTCATCAATGTAATACACCATATAAACAAACTCAAAGAAAAAAACCACATAATCATCTCACTAGATGCAGAAAAGGCATTTGACAAAATCCAACACTCCTTCATGATAAAAGTCTTGGAGCGATCAGGAATACAGGGAACATACCTAAACATAATAAAGGCAATATATAGCAAACCAACAGCCAACATCAAATTAAATGGAGAGAAACTCAAAGCAATTCCACTAAAATCAGGAATGAGGCAAGGCTGTCCACTCTCCCCATACTTATTCAATATAGTACTTGAAGTTCTAGCCAGAGCAATAAGACAACATAAGGAGATTAAGGGGATACAAATTGGAAAGGAAGAAGTCAAGCTTTCCCTATTTGCAGATGACATGATAGTATACTTGAGTGACCCCAAAGATTCCACCCAGGAATTGATAAGGCTTATAAACACCTTCAGCAACATAGCAGGATACAAGATCAACTCAAAAAAATCAGTAGCCCTCCTATATACAATGGACAAAGAAGCTGAGAAGGCAATTAGAGATACATCACCCTTTACAATAGCCAAAAATGACATAAAATACCTTGGGGTAACACTAACCAAGCAAGTGAAGGACCTATATGACAAGAACTTTAAGTCCCTGAAAAAAGAAATTGAAGAAGATGTCAGAAAATGGAAAGATCTCCCATGCTCATGGATAGGCAGGACTAACATAGTAAAAATGGAAATCTTACCAAAAGCAATTTACAGATTCAATGCAATCCCCATCAAAATACCAACACAATTCTTCACAGACCTGGAAAGAATAATACTCAACTTCATATGGAAAAACAAAACCCCAGGATAGCTAAAAAAAACCTGTACAATAAAACAACTTCTGGAGGCATCACAATCCCTGACTTCAAGCTCTACTATAGAGCTACAATAATAAAAACAGCTTGGTATTGGCATAAAAACAGACATGTGGACCAATGGAATCGAACTGAAGACCCTGACATTAACCCACACACCTATGGACATATAATTTTTGACAAAGAAGCCAAAAGTGTACCATGGAAAAAAGAAGGCATCTTCAACAAATGGTGCTGGCATAACTGGATATCAACCTGTAGAAGGCTGCAAATAGATCCATATCTGTCACCTTGCACAAAACTTAAGTCCAAGTGGATCAAAGACCTCAACATAAATCTAGCTACTCTGAACCTGCTAGAAGAGAAAGTAGGAAGTAGTCTTGAACGCATTGGCATAGGAGATCACTTCCTAAATATAACACCAGTAGCTCAGACACTGAGAGAAACAATCAATCAATGGGACCTCTTGAAACTGAGAAGCTTTTGTAGAGCAAAGGATATGGTCAACAAGGCAAAGCGACACCCTACAGAATGGGAAAAGATCTTCACCAACCCCACATGTGACAGAAGACTGATATCCAGAATATATAAGGAACTCAAGAAATTAGACATCAAAACAACCAACAGTCCAATTGAGAAATGGGCTATAGAACTAAACAGAGAATTCTCAACAGAGGAAACCCAAATGGCTGAAAGACATTTAAGGAATTGCTCAACATCCCTAATCATCAGGGAAATGCAAATCAAAACAACTCTGAGATACCACCTTACGCCTGTCAGAGTGGCTAAGATCAAAAACACTGAAGACAGCTTATGCTGGAGAGGCTGTGGAACTAGGGGAACTCTCCTCCACTGCTGGTGGGAATGCAAGCTTGTACAACCACTTTGGAAATCAATATGGCGCTTTCTTAGAAAATTGGGAATCAATCTCCCCCAAGATCCAGCTATACCACTCCTGGGCATATACCCAAGAAATGTTCAATCATACCACAAGAGCACTTGCTCAGCTATGTTCATATCAGCATTGTTTGTAATAGCCAAAACCTGGAAACAACCTAGATGCCCTTCAACTGAAGAATGGATAAATAAATTGTGGCACATATACACAATGGAATACTACTCAGCAGAGAAAAACAATGACATCATGAGGTTTGCAGGCAAATGGATGGATCTAGAAAAAATCATCCTGAGTGAGGTAACCCAGACTCAGAAAGACAAATATGGTATGTACTCACTCATAGGAAGATGCTAGATGTGGAACAAGGATGACTGGACTGCTACTCACATCACCAGTGAGGCTACCTGGAAAACAGGACCCCAAAAAAGACACGGAGAAATGGATGAGATCTACATGAACAGCCTGGTCATGAGTGGGAACAATGAAGAGCGACGGTTGAGGGAAAGAGAGTGGGAGATCCTAGCTAGATCAAGAAAAGAGAGGAAGAACAAGGAATAGGAGACCATGGTAAATGAAGACCACATGAGAAGGGGAGGAAGCAGAGAGCTAGGGAGGCCCACGGAGATCCACAAAGATACCCCCGCAAAAGACTGCTGGCAATGGTCGAGAGACGGCAGGAACTGACCTACTCTGGTGATGGGATGGCCAGACACCCTGATAGTTATGCCATAAGCCCCATCCAAGGACTGAGGAATCTGGATACAGACATCCACGGCTGGGCCCCTGGTGGAGCACTGGGAGTCTAATTAGTGAGAAAGAAGAGGGTTTTTATGAGCAAGAATTGTTGAAGCAAAGGTTGGATAAAGCACAGGGACAAATAACCAAATGAATGGAAGCACAGGATCTATGAACCAAAGGCTGAGGGGCCCCCAACTGGATCAGGCCCCCTGAACGGGTGAGACAGTCATTTGGCTTGATCTGTTTGGGAGGCAGCCATGTGTTGGTGCCGGGTCCTGGGCTCGTTGCATGAGTTGGCTGTTTGAATCCTGGGACTTATGTAGGGATGCTTGGCTCGGTCTGGGAGTGGGGGACAGGACCTGCCTGGACTGAGTCTACCAGGTCGACCCCGGTCCTCTGGGGAGACCTTGATCTGGAGGAGGTGGGAATGGGGGGTGGGCTGGGGGGAGGGGAGGGGGGTGAGAGGGGTGAGAGGGGGAGAACAGGGGAATCTGTGGCTATTATGTTGAACTGAATGGTGTTGTAAAATAAATTAAAAAAAAATGTATCATTGTTAAATATCCTAATATGGCTAACTATGCTATGACTATGTGAGAAATACCATTGCTCTTAAGAACTGATTATTAAAGTCCAAATCTGCGACATACTCTTGAACAATGCAGAAAAAAGAAGAGATCCAAGGGATTGAGACAATGGGCAAAATGTGATGAAAACAGGATTTTTTCCTATTGTTCTTAGGATGTTTCTAGAAGTTTAAGCTTATATCAAGATAAATATTACACAAGTATACATTCTTTTCTTATTACCTTTTCTTGGAAAAAAATCTCATTTATTTCAGTTAATCTAGGGCCCATTTCACTTAATGAAAAAAGTATTTCACATAATGAAAGCTTTCTGCATGTTTTTCTAAAATATTTAAATTAGAATTACCAGAAGAATTCATGTGGACCATAAAAAGTAAAATAATAAGGAGAAGCTTTCCCCACTTAGTGTCATCTTAAATTTTAACCAATTCCAGTTCTGTTGGAAGTTTTTATAGTGGTGAGTAATATGTTATTTTCTATTCTGGCTTATTCATCCGAAAGAGTATATTTTAATATATAATTTATTTGTATTTTCTGTGCATTGGTGTATTGCCTGCATGTATGTCTGTGTGAGAGTGTCTGAAGCCTTGGAAATGCAGTTAGAGACAGGTGTGAGCTGACAAGTGGGTGCTGGGAATTGAACTCGGGTCCTCTGGAAGAGCAGCTAGTGCTTTTAACTTCTGAACCATCTCTCTAGCCTCAGGTCAATTAGTATTTAAAGACTGTCTTCAGTTGTAGAATGAGAACCAGCACATACAATTTCTCTCCCTTCCAACTTAATTGTGGCATCATTTTGTTCTATTAGTAATCATTATTATAATTTTATTTTCTAATCTTTTAATAACACATTTAATACAAGGCATTTGTTCACTTTCCACCTTCTTTAGCTCTGTCTCTTCCTAGGCTACATGGCCTCAGGGATGGGCAGGAGATGATCCAGGGCCTTAGGGATGCCCTGGGGGTGGTCTAGTACTGACCAGGAGTTTTGTTTTGTTTTTGTTTTTGTTTTTTAAATCACTGAGTTTGGGATTGCTGCATTTTGGAATAAGTCTATTTTTTATAGTTGTCAGCCTGATTGTCTTTGTGAATAAGTGTAGCTATATATGGTGTGTGTGTGTGTGTGTGTGTGTGTGTGTGTGTGTATGTGTGTGTGTGTGTATGTACTTAAAAGATGAAAGAAATGATATTATTTCTTACATCTATTGATTACTTAGAATTCATTTCTTTTGAAGAATGCCAGTCTTTTCCTTTTTCTTTTTATGTTGCATTTTCAACAATTTCAAATGCATCCTAACTTAGAGAAAAGAAGTTTCAATGAATGTTATTTTTTTTTCTATGACATCGAGTATGTCTTTCTGGATGTCTTCCCTAAAGTTGAGGCTATGTGCTTTGTCCCTTGTTACACTGCCATGGAGAGAAGATGGGAAGACCTTATAGAATTACCCTGTGATGTTTTTATCATTCCATGGGTTCTAATCACCATTTCTGTTCATTTATTCATTTCAGGTTTTTCAGACAAGGTGGATGTGTATCCTAGTTGGCCATGATTTTCCTGGTACCTGACCATTGTGATGACAGGTACACAACACTGTGCCATGTCCCCTGCCCCCAGTAGCATCATTTGTAATTACTATGGGCTCAGTACTGATTTTGATCCTTCTTCATAGTGTCTTGCTTGACTCTTGAGGGTACAGTCAACCTCTTCAAAATGTATGAATTAGATTTTTGTTTACATATTGTGGTGTTTCACTTAATTTCTTCTGTGGCCTCTGCTTGCTCTTTGTCATATCACATTGTTTCTTCAATTATGTGACTGTTCTTGATAGATTATCATGTCCATAATGATAAATAACAGGAAGATGGTACACATGTGTGAGCTGTGAGGAAGTGAGACACTATATTGGAAAATCCCCACTGCCCCAAACTAGCAACATATACTAGTTAGTACAGTTGGCCTTGAGTCTTTTGTCCATTCTTTAAGGTACTCCTTTCCCTCAAGTTATCAAATTGTAAAGAAACTCTGACTACCAGACACTTTAAAATACTGGTAAGAAACCAAAAGATGAGGTAAAGTTCACATGCACACATTCATATTCTCATTTCAGTTGTTCTTTCACTAAATCATTGAGATGTATGCTGATAGTCTGAATTTCCTTCTTGAGTTTTGTTCTATATACTCAGTGTGCTAGGGAATACTGTAGTTAGCAAACTATAAACTTTGTACTCTTTGGAAGGTTGTTTTCTTCTGCAAAGCAGGGATTGAACAGAATCAAACATAAACACATAACTGTGCTGAGTAGGATGCAAGAGCTAAAGCATTGTAAAAAGATTCAAAAGGAGGGTTTTGAAGAAAAGGGGAGTGAGAGTTACTGTGTCTCTCTGCTCATTTATAAATTCCCCTTTGACAGAGTGGATTTAAACAGAGGTTTGAACACAATGAGGTAGAAGACAGGAAGATGCTAAGGAGAGGCAGGAGGATCAGGAATGCAAGGCAAGATGGGGTTCATCATAAAGGCATTCTTGGTACAGTGTGCTTTTGCCTTGGGGGTCTCTCTGGAGTATCTAAATGCTGTTTCCACACAAGACTGCTTGAATGCATTCTAGAAGGTCGCTGTTATGGTTCAATGTCATTGGATATCGTTCACATGCTTACCTTTGCTTCAGAACTGTTCTGATATTTTCTAGTTTACTTACACCTCATACTTTCTTCTTCATTGCTTTAGAACTGTGCATTTTCAAAATGTTAATATTAATGATTCGTCAGTAGAGACCTCATATGAGTGGATGCAGGTTGCCAACCTGAACTCAAAACAAAACAAAACACTTTTGAAATTATCTTTCAAACCTTCCTTTAAGCAAGAGTACAAAGCAAGAATGATGGGACTTTTTCATAGCTCCTAAGCAAGCCTCAGGGCGCTGATGGCTTTTGAGAGTGAGAGATGAATGCTAAGAGGAGCATCTGTGAACCACTGTGCTTTCTTTCCCATCAACAGAAGAACAACAGAGCAGGGTTAGCATACATTGCCATCACAGATCCACACAGCACATAAGCAACAAAACAGAGGATGAAAAACAACTCATACTTTACTTTTCTAGTGCAATTAACTCAATGTGAGGCCTTATGCATTGAATTTTATTCTTCTTCAACACCCCATAGCTAAATATCAAATAATCACATGTAATAAATACATACAAATACAATTAACTTAAGTTCTAAAACTATGAGGCCTTGTCAGGCTACTTGCCCTTCTGAAGCAGTTGCCAAGAGTTTATCCAAGTAAATGCTAAGTTAAAATAAAGAAGGAGAAGAAAGCACTGTATACAACTCTGATATTGTGAATCAATGAGCTATAAATATTTCCCCAGAAAAATCAGCAGATTATCGAGTATTATATTTGTGAACCAGAAGGTAGAGCTATTAAATTCATTCTGATAATCACACGGGACTCAGTAGTTTGACATGTTTATGCACATTTACTGAAGGAACAGAAATGTAAACTGAGCTTTCATCAGGCTCCCGACCCTGGATCTTCCAGCATGTTTTTATATTGTATCTTACATCCTACACTCTGGCAAAGTGGGCTTGCTGTTGCCCTAGCATTACAGAGATAGACAGTGACAAAACTCTCAACAAAGAGTACATTATGCAAAAGTGACTAGCACTCAGAAATGTAAATAGAGGAGAAGAGAAAGCAATGACGTTTTCTAAAAGTGGAAAAAGACGTTTGGTTTATTCTAGTTGCCAGTTCTACTATTGCATCAATAGAGCGTGGCTCGTTAGGTGGAAAAGACTCCCAACTAAATAAATGCATTACAATGTAGCATGTTTGATTGGATACTACACACATGTATCATTACAGTATCTTATTATTTATTTCAAGGTGACGTTGCACACTTTCCATTTGGTTCATGATATTTGTAGAGAGACCATATCAATAATTTCAGCTTTGAGCTTACTTAGTGTTTTAACCATAACATGGTTATGGATAAAAGAGGCATTTGACATGCATGGAAATTATTGAAGTGTATATCAATTTTAAGTATCAAAATATATGCAGTGTTTGAGCTTACACAAAGGTATTCCCTTTTAATTGTAACCAATTAGGGATGCTACGATGCTGTGGTTCTCTTGAAGCAGCTGATGCTGATGCTGATTTGATGCAGTCCTAAAGCCTGTAGAGCAGCCTGCAGTACAGTGAAGCATATTCTATTCATGTGAGTTTCTTGTTAAAATATGGGAAAGTGGGCATTTTTATTTGCTACAAAAAAGCCACTAGAATAAGACTAAATAAACAAGAATACTATTTATGGTAAGAGGAATAGACTGATATCTGAGTTACCCATTAAAGCACATTCTGAGAAAAAGTCATGATTGATACCAGGGAGTCTCTCATTCAGAGGTTGATTTGAGTATGATGAGAAGAAAAATACATATTTATATATAATTATATATATATAAGTAAGATATATACAGTTATAGGTAGCATGAATCTTAGAGAGTCTCATTAATAAAATCAAACCCAGGGCCAGTTATTGGGGTGAAATGCTGGATGGTCAGAGAGACAGAACAAGCCACAGCTAACCTCACCTGGCCAACTTCTCAGCTGGTCCTGTTTCCTCAGACTGGAAGCTTCTGTGTCCTCATCCAGAATGGGTCTCAGCTGAACTGCTGCTCGAAAACCTGAAGCTTAACCAGCCAAATTCTTAACCAGCAAAATGCTTTTAGTTTCTGGTCCTCACGCCTTATATACCTTTCTGCTTTCTACCACCACTCCCTGGGATTAAAGCCTGGTTTTCTGGGATTAAAGCCTTGTTTTCTGGGATTAAAGGCGTGATGAGTCACCATGCCTGACTGTATCCTTGAATATATGGATTTCTGCCTCTGGAATGCTAGGATTAAACGCGTGTGCTACCACTGCCTATCCTTTATGTTTAATATTGTGGCTGCTCTGTCTCTGACCCCAAATAAGTTTATTAGCATGCACAATATTTGGGGAATACAATACCACAGTTATATATATATATATATATAATTTATGATGTATATATTTATGTAATGATGTAATTATATCAAATATAATTATATACTGTATGTTATATGAAAATTTTATATATAATATAAAATACATGTTACATATATATATAAATTTTTCCTGCATAATTATCTTCCTCCCCCAATCTCCTTCATTCCTCATGACTCTTTTTTACTGCTCCTTTGCTTTTCCCCAAATAGGCTCCTCCTTTTTCATGACAGGCATATTCTATTATTCTTTTCTCTTGTCTTCTTCTTCCCTTTCTCTTCTCTTAATTTCTCCCTTCTCTTTTGATGATATGCACACACAGAGAAACAAGTTTTAATCCAGAGTCTATATACAAGAGAAGAAAAGTGGTATTTGCCTTTCTGCATCTTACTTATTTTGCCTAATGTATTGATGCCCAGTTGCTTTATATTTTCTAGAAAATGTAATAATTTCATTTTTTCCCTGAGAGATGAAAAGTGTGATCTAATATTTAAGCAATTTACCTAATCAAGTCAATACAATCAAGCCTACGGTAGCCCAATACAAACCCAGTGACGTTACACGCTGATCCTTGCCAGAACTCCCAGGAACTAAAGGTCTCAGTTCACTTGCCGATATAGACATATCTAAATAGTCCAGAAGGGAGAAAATTGAAGTATTATAACTCTTCAAAATATGAAAAAATGGCCGGGCGGTGGTGGCGCACGCCTTTAATCCCAGCACTCGGGAGGCAGAGCCAGGAGGATCTCTGTGAGTTCGAGGCCAGCCTGGGCTACCAAGTGAGTCCCAGGAAAGGCGCAAAGCTACACAGAGAAACCCTGCCTCGAAAAAACAAACAAAAAAAAAAAATGAAAAAATGAAAACCCTAAAATGTACAAAATTGTCCCCATGATTTTCTGTCTGTACTCCAGGCTAAATTTGTTCTTCCCAGACTTCTACATAAGTAGAGTTCTTCTGTGTGCATCCTTTGTGTCTAGTGTCTGCTACTCTGCATAATGCTTTAGAGATGAAGCAAAGGTTCTTTTATTCATGAGATTGGTGATTGTGTTTTACCTTTCTATTTTGATCCTGTAGATTAGCCTACAAAGAGGACTTCTTTCTTTCCTTGATTTTTTTTAATATGATTTCCTTTATTCCTGTCTTACACTTAAATTGGTTTAATTATCTCATCTAGGGCTCCTGAAATGTGAAATAGTTATTCTATTTTAGGGCAGCATTTAAAGCTTTACATTTCCCTATTACTACCTTATCTGTGTTCCATGATTTCTATCTGTGGATTGCCATCTTAATTTGAACTGAAATCTAACCATCTCAGATTCTTATAAAAGTTGTATATTTTTATGTCCTTTTGCCTTAATTTCTCTGTACTTTCATATTTTACATGGATTTCTCACAGCATTTTCACTGGATTGTGTTTGTGTATCTTTTATTTAATATAATTGATTCTGTTAGTTTTCCATCTAACTTATTTCTGTTTTTCTTATTTTTTTCTTTTACTTGTCTTGCAGTACATCATTTTTTATTATTTTACATGATGAACACTATTGATTACTAATGATCTTCATCTCAGTGTTTTAATGCTCTCTTTCTTATTAGGCACCTTTCACTTATTACAATAGGAGATGGTATTTTGTAGTCTGATGTAGGGAAGACTATTTCAGTTACCCAACAGTTTACCACTTTTAATGATGCAGATAGGGCAAAACAGAGCTCAGTTTAGATGGGATAGTTAATGGCAGGTGATCAGCATACATGCAAATGGTCAGCGGGAAATGAAGGTTCATTACTGAAAGACTGGGAGAAAGACTACATGCTGAGCTCCTTTAGTGGATAGTAATTTACAAATAAAAAGGGCAAAGTACTCACATTTCCCTATTTATGTCTTAGGCATTAGTGGCCATTGACAGTAGTTGAAGATGCAATGACTTAATTTATACATCTAAAAACATTACAATGTTAAGTAATTTTACCAATGTATATGTGCCAGATGGTGGTGGCACACACCTTGGGAGGCAAAGGCAGGCAGATAGATATCTGTGAGTTTGAGGTCAGCCTGGTCTACAGAGCAAGATCCAGGAGAGGCACCAAAGCTACACAGAGAAACCCTGTCTCAAAAAAAAAAAAAGTATATGTATAAATAAAATACACACATTTGTGTTAGTCCTTTTTTTAAAACAGTTTTAGCTAAGTGTAAACAATAAGTACATTGATATCATTTTAATGTGCTTCACCTTAGCACAGACCTCAGATCCACTATTATTGTTATTAATGTTATAAACATTTGATCTACACTAGATACTATAAAGAGAATATGAGATTTAATGTAAGGAGATACAGGTGTCTTTGTTTTTGTTGTTGTGTCCTATGCAGACTGTAATGGATCTGGGCATAATCTTATAATTCTTAAAAATAACACGGAAAAGGACAGCTGTATTGTGAGCATGTAAGCAGAGGCTAACCACCTACACAGAAAACGTTTTTAGCACCTCATCCATCTTGTACAGCGATGGGAGGCTGGTGGCAGAAGCATAAAAACAGAAAAAGAAAAAAACATAGACGTTGTTCAGGACCCTTGCTTCCTCCCCTTTCTCTACCTTGGCTCCATTACTGAACCTCCAGCAATATTTTCAGTGTGTTTTCTCTTCTCTGGCTTAACCTGTGTACAGTCATTAGCTTCATCTTGTGAGGCTTTTTACCTATTTGCTTATCCACTAAACAAATGACAAATCCCCTAGCACAGCATTAAAAGACTCCATCGTCTGAATTTCAGCATCCTTTGCAGACTACTCTCCCAACATTTTCTTATAATGGCACAGTCTGTGTAAATATGATTGGCTTTTCTTTTTTTGAATTTTAAAATGCATATTTTGATTTTTTTCCCTGGTAATGCAGTCATTTTTTTCTGGCTTTCCTGGAGTATATATGACAATAAATAACATATTTAAAATATAAAATATGATGTTTTGATTATATATAACATTGGGAAATGATTGCTACAATCCAGCCAACCAGCAAAGGCACAATCTCATCTAGCTATGATATTTTGTGTGTGGAAAGTATTCACAATTGACTCTTACCTTATTGTATATATGCTGTGCAATATAGTTAAGTACAGCTATGATGCTGTGCAGTTATATTCCATAGATGAGTCCATGTACTCTACGACCACCGTTCTACTCTCGCCAACCCCTCACAACTGTGGTTTTGCTCCCTGATTTTTAAGACTCATCATTTTTAGACTCCACAAAATGTAAGGTTCTGTATTATTTGCCTTTTGAGTATTGTTTCTCCTTGGACATTAGGTCCACGCATTTTGTTTCACATCATATATCTTCTTTAAGACATCTCTGTGTGTGTGTGCGCGTGCGTGCGTGTGCGCGCGCGCGCGCGTGTGTGTGTGTGTGTGTGTGTCTGTGTGTGTGTGTGTGTGTGTGTGTGTGTGTGTGTGTGTGTGTGTGTAAATGTGTGCACCACAGTTTCCATTTCTATTTGGTGTCTCTGGAGTCTAAAAGCTTTTATCCATTTCTCAGCTATTTTCACTGAAGTTTCAGTGAACATGGAAGTATTCCTTCCACTACATGCTCAGAACAGGACTGTTGCCTCATAATGTAGTTCTGTTATTAGTGTTTTGAGAAACCACCCCTTGTTTCTCATCATGGCTATCCTCGTGGCCTTCTGCTCAGCACCGCACTTGGGTTCCCTCTCCTCTACGCCATCACCAAAACCTGTTACGTACTTTATGACTACAGTCATTTTAACAGGTGTGAGGGAGTGTGTCACTGTGATTTTGATTAGTATCCCTGGTGGACTAGTGATCGTTAGCATTCCTTCCTGATTGTTGGTTTTTTTTTTTTTTTTTTTTTTTTTTTTTTTTTTTTTTTTTTTTGTGGGGGCGGCGGGGTTTCGAGACAGGGTTTCTCTGTGTAGCTTTGCGCCTTTCCTGGAGCTCACTTGGTAGCCCAGGCTGGCCTCGTACTCACAGAGATCCGCCTGGCTCTGCCTCCCAAGTGCTGGGATTAAAGGCGTGCGCTACCACCGCCACCACCGCCCGGCTGTTGTGTGTTTAAAGCTCTTCTCTTCAGAGAATTCTACTCAGCTTTGTAGCCATTTTTCAATTTCGCTATTTTTCATTTTTCTATTGAGTTGTATGACACACACGCATAAACAACACACACACATATGTGTGTTGTACAAAATATTAACCCTTTATCATGTATGTATCTTACAACTATTTTCTCCTCTTCCATACATTGTGTTGTCGTAGATTATTTCTCTCATGATGCAGACATTTTTTACTTTGGCACTAAATTCCCTTGTCTGCTTTTGTACCCATTGTTTATGTTTTTGTGTCATATTAAAAAATTGTTGCCCAGAACAATGAAAAGATATTTCCTATGAATTTTTTTCTACTAGTTCCAGGTCTCACATTTAATTATTTCCTCTGCTCTAAGTTGGATTTTACCAAGTCATTGGTAAAAGTTCAATATCATACTTTTCCAAGTGGATATTCAGTTTTCCTAATACCATTTATTGAAGGACTTAATTTCTTCTACTATTTTTTTTTGTCAGTGGCCAGCAGTGGCCTGCTACATGAACTCTGATCTACTGGCCCACAGAGGTTTGCTCCTATGCTAATACTATACTGCTGTGATGACTGAAGCATTCCTTATTTTTAAGTCTGTGAGGCCTTAAGTTTTGTGCTTCCTAGTGTTGTTTTAACAGTTATACACACCGAAAATACTCAGTTGGATTGAATTTTGCGTTTTCATCTTATTCACAGTTCTCAGGTTGAAATGAAAAAATTCATTTTAATACAGTCAAATTTAGTAATTTTTTGTCTTAATTTTTGTCCTCTGTTAAAAAATAAACTTTTTTAAAAATCCTTGTGATATATGTGCTTGCCTGTGTTTTCTTATAAATTTGAATACTTTAGTTTGGTTGCCTTATATCTAGAACTTACTGGGAGAAGAGTGAATAAAAATTTTCTTTTATTCTATACTTGTGACAGATTTCCAAAACATATATTAAATAGTAAGCCTTTTCTCTCCTGATTTGTATAGCTTTCTCTAGAGCACAGTAAACTGTCATATGAGTATAGACACACACACACACACACACACACACACACATATATTTCTATACTCATATGACAGTTTATATACTATATATATATATATATATATATATATATATATATATATATATACACAAAAAAAAAATTTTTGCTCCATTGGGTGTCTTTCATTGAATTCATATCATACTGCCTTGAATAGAGTACTTTATAAACCTTCTTCAGAATCTGGCAGAACATATTTTCATATGCATGTGTAATTTGCTTGTGTGCTGTTATAAAATAGATTTACATTGTCCAATTATGTTTTGAGACAGTGTTTTGCTATGTAGGTCCAGATTGACCAGAAACTCATAGTTCTCCTGCCTCAACCTCCAAAGTGCTGAGATTACAAAAGAAAGCCATAAAGACTTCAAATGTCTTTTTTAATTAACACAAAATCATATATATATATATTTATAGATTACAGTATGATAACCATATACATACATATATAATGTAAAATGATCAAGTCAGGGTAATTATCATTTCTATCTTCTTAAACATTTATCATTTGTTTGGATTGGAAAATCCAAACTCTCTTCTAGTTCTTTTTAAAATAAAAATTGCTGTATACTATGGCCACTCTACTGTGCTGTAGATACTAGAATGTATTATTATTCATCCTATGTGATTATATGCTGGCACTAATGATCAGTCTCCTCCTATCTTCTTTGTTCCTTGCTCTTCTTAACCACTAGGGATGACTATTCTACTCTGTACCCCCAAGAAATCAGCACTCTAGCTTCCAACATGAGTGTCAGTATATAGTATTTGTCTTCCTATATAAGACTTGTGATTTATTCTTTCCATGTTCCAGTCATTTTAAAAAAAACTTAACCACTTCTTTTCCCATCTTTCAGTGTATATGGAACATGCCTGCGTTGCAGATTTTGTTGTGAATATAAAAGTCAGGTGTTTGACTTAGAAATGCATCATCCATTTAACATACTTCTGTGTAAATAATTAGTCTGTTGACGCCATTTCAGAGGCTTATTCCTGCAGAAGAATTTCTCCAAGAACCACCTATACACACCAAGGGTTAGTTATGGAACTCTGAATATTGATATGTTTGTGTCAAACATTTCATAGCACCTTTGGGAGAACTAGAGAATATCTGAGAACCTGAAGGAAAACTTTAACAGGTTTTAACTCATTTAAAAAACCTCTCAGAACAATAAACATTATCTTATCACCCAAGGAGACAATGATGTAGTTGGAAGTTTTTCCCAGGCCTGGCAGGAACAGAAAAACTTTAAGCTACATAACGAAGTTACATTGTAGCCTAGCTTTTGAGGATTAGGCTGAATCTTGCTAATACTTAATTGCTCACTGAGTCCCATGAACGATGGCTGTCTAATTATACTCAGGGAACTTGGAAGGCAATGTGAGAGTAAACTAGCAATCTAAATCTTAATCTCTGAGAGTATATTTGATTTCCATAAGGATTCTGCATCATTATGTACATGGTTTTAAAAATCTACACTAAATTCTAAATAGTTTTGCAACTAAGCTATCAGTTAGCAACAGAAAATTAATAATGTTCATATATGCTACATATGAACATATATATTATACTCTATTTATTAAATGTTATCCAGATAACTGATTCCATTTCAGGTACTGGTCATACAGAAGTGAATGTGACTGACTTTACTCAATGGTTTCCATAAATTAAGTGAATATTTAGAAAGAATATGCAATAACTGGCTTTCCAATAGTGACCACTGGCAGATAATTTATTGTGCAATCCCAGTACTCTGAAGGCTGCTCTAGGAGGATCACAAGTTTGAAGACAAAATGGTCTTCATAATAAGACTTGTCCCTCAAACAAAACTTTATTTGCAAAGGAAAGTAGTGGGGGAGGGGGCACGGACACGAGCAAAGTTTAATACCCGTGTATGAAACGGCATGATGAAACCCATTGTCTTGTAAAACATAAAGTTTATATGCCTGTGACTTGGAAAGAAGAAAATTAAATAAATAAATAAACACTGTCACAGCAGACATGGGTATGGTTCTGGTGTACAGGTGAGGAAACCATAATGGAGCTAGTCCCTATAATTTCCCCACCACGTTTCAATAACAAACTCTTTAAAGAAAGGAATTTCCACTTTGTTCCTCATTAATAATGTCTCCTAGAATGTGACACAGTGTAGCCCCACAGGCACTGTCAGTTATGTTACATAGTAGGACTAGGCACAGTGGAATACGGTTGCTCTCCTTGGGCACAAAGTGGCTCTTCAGTAGAATTCTGGGTAGGGGTTGGAAGTCAAAAAGATGTCACTTGTGAAGAGATACTGCCCAGACTCAATCTTGACAAATGGCTCATTTAGTGGAAAGCAGCACTCCCACTCAGATCTGAGGGGCTTACTCATACAAAGACCTGTAATGTATTTTGCATGGGTGACCCCAATATTACTGTGCATTCATTCATGCACACAATTCAACTATTTTTTAAATTCAGAAAGCCTTCTTGCATAACTTAAAAATAACCATGTTTAATGACCCTGGTACTATGCCAAAGCAGTAGTCCCGCCACCCCACCAAGCATCCTAAGAACTTGCTTATAATATTATGTTTGCACAAAGTACAGCATCGGGGATCATCAATATAACAGTAAAAATGGAGAACCAATAAATCATCAAACCTAATAAGTCATTGAAAGGGAAACCTGGTGAATGTACTCCTTTCACACTCCCGCCTAATGCAACAGCTGATCTGATTTACTACTACAGTCCCAAAAGATTCAGCAGTGACATGTCAGCTGACTTTGGAGACCAGATAAGTACAACATTTCCAAATGTCTGGAGACAATTTGAAATGGTCTTCACAAAGCTTCGCTGCCAGGTTGAGCACTGGCAGATGTCTGTGGCAACTATCTTGTAAGTGAATGATATTCCATATTAAGGCCTATCTGCAGGGAGCCAATTCAAATAATTGAGATGAATGTCTTGGGCTAGGAATGAACTTCAGATACTGCATGAGCAGAATGGAAAAACTACTCCCAGGGAAATACAAAACAAACCTTTCTCTTGCGAAGCCTATAAATACTGCTTAAATCACTAGCCACAGAGTGCTTCAACACTGGCAAAAATAACTTTATTGTGAAATCCTCAACATTTTTTAACAGTTAAAACGCACGGCATTTTCAAAAGTGTTTTCAGCTCCTTATTATCTCCCAAATCCAATCCCCCAATCTCATCCTCAGCTCTGTAGCAGAAAACCTGCTATGGTCTCCCTTTCCTCTCTCATCTCATCCCCAATGTGTCAAAAAGATCTTCTCCATTCTTCCCCCAACTCATCCCAGTATGCCAGCTTCCAGCACCAGCAGGCATTCACTGGGAACACACCAGCTGAGCAGGGCCAGGGAAATGGGTAAACCAACTGAAGACCTTCATCACTCCCTCCTCCCCTCCAAATCCAAACAGTCTCACCCACACCTCTGCAGCAGAACATCTGTGACAGCCTTTCCTGCCCTCCATGCTCAAATCTCCTGTGGATTCCACAGATCTTCTAACCCCTTCTAACCTCCTTATCCAAACTTATCTCTTTCTCCCAGCCCCCACCCCCAGAAGACACACCCTGTTAACCCACATTCTATGCCTGCTAGAAATCCAAGTAGGCTACCTGAACATCCTCTATTCTCCTTCTGTTTCCACAGATCCAATCCCCCAGTCTCATCCCCAGCTCTACACCAGAACACCTGTGGCATCCTTCCCTGCCTCACATCTCCTGTGGATTCCACAGATCTTCTCCTCTATCCTCCCTACCCCCCACTCATCGAGTTGTGGCTTTGTCCCAGCTCCCAACTCCACCAGACACCCCCTGCTAACCCAAGTGCCACTCCACTTATGGCCACCAGTAGACTCTCAGCAGACTCATACCTCTCCTTCTTCTTCTCCCCCAGACCCAATCCCTCAGTCTCTTCCCCAGCTCTATAACAGAAAACCTGCTGCAGTTTCCCTTTCCTTTCTGGCCCCATCTCCCAACAGATTACAAAGATCTTCTTCGTCAACCTTCCATTCCCCAATTCATCCCAGTATCCCAGCCTCCAACACCAGCAGGCATTCACTGGGAATATACAAACAGAGCAGGGCCAGGTAAACAGGCAACACACAGGCATCATTACACTCTCCAAAAATCCAGGGAGGAAACAGAAACCAAGGAACAAACACCCACTCAGTGAAGACAGATCCAGAAATTAGCATCTAGGCCTATAATCAAACCAATCCCAGATGCCTAAACACCAGCTCAAAAAACACAATCAGTAACAGCCAGGGCAGTATGTTTCCGTTTGAGCCCAGCTATCCCACCATAGCAGACCTTGACTATTGCAACATAGCTGAAGTACATCTTAAAACTGGCTTTATGAAGATGATAGAGATCCTTAAAGAGGAAATGAATAAATCCCTTAAAGAAATCCAGTGTAAGGAAATAAATAAAACTGTTTAAGACCTGGAAATAGAGATAGGATCAATAAAGAAAACACAAGTGGAAATGATAAATTTAGGAATTTGAATAGAAACTACAGAGGGAAACTTCAGGAACAGAATACAAGAGATGGAAGAGAAAATGTCATGCATTAAAGATATGATAGAAAAAATGTACGTATCAGTCAAAAAAAATGTTAAATCCAAGAACATGTTGGCACAAAACATCCCCAAGAAATCTGGAACACTATGAAGAGACCAAATCTATGAATAATAGGAATAGAGGATGGATAAGAAACCCAGCTAAAAGGCCCAGAAAATATTTTCTACAAAAATCATCGAAGAAAATGTTCCTGACTTAAGGAAGGAGATGTCTATAAAAGTACAAGAAGCAAATGGTACATACAGCAGATAGAATGGACCAGAAAAGAAAGTTCCTTCAGTACATAATAATCACAAAATTAAATGTACGGAACAAAAAAAAGAGTATTAAAAGCTTCAAGGAAAAGAGGCAAAATAGCATATAATGGCAGACTTATTAGAATTATACCTTGCTTCTCAATGGAGACTGTAAATGCCAGAAATAAGGGCATATGCAGGTGTGCTCTAGAGTCTAAGAGACCACAGAGGCTAGCCCAGACTATTACACCCAGCACAATTTTCAGTCACCATAGATGAAGAAAATAAGATATTCCATGGATAAAGCCAAATTTAAAAAATATCTATTTAGAAATCCAGTGCTACAGAAGGTGCCTTACAAATCCAACCTAATAAGGTCAGCTATACCCATGAAAACAGAGGGAATACATAAGAAATGAAACACACACCACCACCACCACCACCACCACCACCACTTCCACCACCACCACTAACAACAACAAAAGGATAACTAGAATCAGCAATCATTGGTCATTGATGTCTCTTAATATTAGTGATCTCAATTCTCCCAATAAAAAGACACAAAGTAATGGACTGGATGGGAAAACAGAATTTATCCTTTCTGTGCATCAATGAAGCACACCTAAACATAAAGGTCAAAACTCGGGGTAAATGGATGGAAAAATATTCCAAGCAAATGGACATAGGAGCAGGCTGGTGTAACCATTTTAATATATAATAAAACAGATTTCAAACCAAACTAATCAAAGAGACAGGGAAGGACATTACATATTCACCAAAGGTAAAAACCTACCTAGATGACATTTCAATTCTTAACATCTATGATCCAAACACATGGGCACTCAAGTTTGTAAAAGACATACTATACAACTTAATTCACATATTGTCCCTTATACACTGATAGTGGGGGACTTGAATACCCCTCTCTCACCAAAGGACAGGTCATCCAGACAAAAATTAACACAGAAATGCTAGACTAATAGATGTTATAAACCAAATGATCCTAACAGATATTTTCAGAACATTTCACCAAAATACACATCATGGAACTTTCTCCAAAACTGACCACATACTAGGAAACACAAGTATCAACTGATACAAGAAAATTGAAATAACTCCCTCAGCCTATCAGAACATTGTGGATTAAAGATAGATAGCAACAACAACAGAAGCAACACAAAGTTTACAAACTCATGGAAACTGAACCAATTTCTGCTGAATGAAAACTGGGTCAAGACAGAAAAGAAAGAAATTAAAGACTTTTGTAGAATTCAACAAAAATGAATACAAGGCATGCCAAACTTATGGGACACAATGAAAGCATTGCTAAAAGCAAAGTTCATAGCACTAAGCATCTACGTAAGAAAACTGAGAGAACTCTTACTAGAAACTTAATAGCACACCTGAAATTTCTAGAATAAAAAGAAGCAATCACAACCAAGAGAAGTAGATGGCAAGAGATAAGCAAACAGGGCTGAAATCAATAAAAGAGCAACAAAGAAAACAATATAAAGAATTAATGAAACAACGAGTTGTTTCCTCTAGAAAATTTTTTAAATTTTCATATATTGAACAAGATAGACAAATCCTTATCCAAACTAACTAAAAGGCAGAGAGAGAATATCCAAATTAACAAAATCAGAAATAATAAGGGAGACATAACAACAGACATTGAGGAGACCCAGAGAATCAAAAGTTATACATTAAAGACCTGTACTCCACCAAATTGGAAAATTTAAAAGAAACCGATAACTTCATGAATAGGTGCCCCTTACCAAAGTTAAATCAAGATAAGATAAGCAATTTGAAAAGACATATAACCCTTAGTAAAACAGAAGCAGTCATTAAAGGTCTCCCAACCCACTTAAATCCATGGTCAGATGGTTTTAGTACAGAGTTCTACCAGACTTTCAAAGAAAAGTTAACACTAATATTACCAAAATTATTCCACAAAACAGAAACAGAAGAACCACTTTCTAATTCATTTTATGTGATCATAGTTACCCTGATAACCAAGCCACATGAAGACTCAACAAAGAAAGAGAATTACAGGTCAATTTTCTTTATGAACATAGATGCAAAAAAGTCACTAAAACACTGACAAACCAAATCCAAGAATATATCAAAAAGATCATTCACCATGATAAAGTAGGCTTCATTCCACAGATGCAGGTATGGTTCAATAAATGAAAATTTAAAAAAATGTAATCCATCATATAAAGAAACCAAAAGAAAAAAAAATCACATGATCATCTCATTAGATGCAGAAAAGGTCTTTGACAAAATCTAGTTCCCTTCATGATAAAAGTCCTGGACAGATTAGGGATACAAGGACCTACTTTAACATAATAAAGGCAGTTTATGACAAGCCCATAGCCAATATAAAATTAAACAGAGAGAAAGTCAAAGTAATTCCACTAAAATCAGGAACAACATAAGGTTGTCCACTCTCTCCATACCTATTCAATATAGAACTTGAAGTCTTAGCTAGAGCCATAAGACAACTGGAGAAGATCAAGGAGATATAAAATGGAAAGGAAGAAATAAAAGTATCATTATTTGCAGGTGATATGATAGTATACATAAGTGACCCTAAAAATTCTACCAGGGAACTTGAACAGCTGATAAACACCTTCAGCAAAGTAGCTGGGTTCAAGATTAACTCACCCAAATTAGTAGCCTACCTATATACAAACGACAAAGGGACTGAGAAAGAAATCATGGGTACAACACTGCTGTGGGATGTCTTCTGTATACTGTGAATGTGTTTTGCTCTGATTGGCTGATAAATAAAATGCTGATTGGCCAGTAGCCAGGCAGGAAGTATAGGCAGGAGAAGCAGAGAAGGAAAATTCTGGGATGAGAAAGGCTGAGTGAGGAGATGCCAACCCTCTTCCAGGGAGTAGCATGTAGTGGCATACCGGTAAAGCTATGGAACATGTGGTGACATATAGATTAATAGAAATGGGCTGAGTTTAAGTGTAAAAGCTAGTCAGTAGTAAGCCTGAGCTAATCGCCAAGCAGTTTTAATTAATATAAGTCTCTGTGTGTTTGCTTGGGTCTGAGAGCCTGTGGACTGGGCAGGACACAGGAAAAACTTCAGCTACACAACACCTTTCACAATAGCCTCAAAAATAGCAAATATCTTGCGATAACTCTAACTAAGTAAGTGAAACACTTTTATGATAAAAACTTTAAGACTTTAAGGAAAGAAATTGAAGAATATATCAGGAAAAGAATGACCTCCCATGCTCATGGATTGGTAGGATTAATATAGTAAAAATGGCCATCCTACCAAAAGCAATCTACAGGTTAAATGCAATCCCTATCAAAATTACAACACAATTCTTTACAGACCTTGAAAGGAAAATTCTCAACTTCATGTAGAAAAACAAATAACCCAGAATAGCTAAAATAATCCTGAATAATAAAAGAACTGCCCTTTTCCTCCTACTGGATTACCTTTTCAGCCTTGACATGAAGGTTAATGCCTACCTAGTCCTATTGCATCTTGCTATGCAATACTAGGTTAATATCACTGATAGGTCTGCTTTTTGCTGAAGGGAAACAGAAGAGCAGTGGATCTGGAGAAAAGGTGAGGGGGGGACCTGAAGGAAGGGAAGGTGGGGAGACTGGGGTCAGGATGTATTATATGAGAGAAGAATACAGAAAAGAAAAAAAAAAGAAAGTGTTGGAGGTCTCACCAGTCTCAATTTCAAGTTGTGCTGGAGATCTATAATAATAAAAACCCTATAGTTTTGGCATAAAAACAGACATACTGATCAATGAAATGGAATTGAAGACCCAGACATAAATCTCCAGAAATACATACTGGAATTAAAAACAGCATCTTCAAAAAATGGTGCTGGTTAAACTGAATGTCTACATGTAGAAGAGTGCAAGTAGAGCCATACTTATCATCCTGCATGAAACTCAAGTCCCAGTGGATCCAAGACCTAAACATAAAATTAGATACACTGAACCTGATAGAAAAGAAAGCAGGGAACACTCTTGAACTCATTGGCACAAGAGAAGACTTTCAAAACAGAATACTGATAGTGCAGGAACTAAGATCAATAATAAATGAAACCTCATGAAACTGAAAGGCTTTTGTGAGTCAAAGGACACAGTCATTCAGAATAAAAAGCACAGAAGCCTACAGAATGGGAAAAGATTTTTACCAACCTATAATAGGGACTTATATCCCAAATATGTAAAGAACTCAAGAAACTAGACATCAAAAAGAAAAATAATCCAATTTAAAATGGGATACAGGTCTAAAAAGAGAATTCTCAACAGAGAAAACTCAAATGGCTGAGAAACATTTAAAGAAATGTTAAAATCCTTAGCCATCAGGAAAATGCAAATCAAAACTACTTTGATATTCCATCTTACACGTGTCAAAATGGTTAAGATCATTAATCACAAGTGACAGATTATGCTCTGGAGGATGTGGAGAAAGGGGAACTCTCATCTATTGCTGGTGGTAGTGCAAACTTGTACAGCTACTATGGAATCAATATAGTATATGGTGATTCCTCAGAAAGTTGGGAATTGATCTACCTCAAGATACATCTATACCACTCTTGGGCATGTACCCAAAAGAGGCTTCATCCTAACATAAGGACACTTTTCTCAAAACAATGTTTATTATTGTTCTATTCATAATAGCTAGAAGTTGGAAATAACTTAGATGTTCTTCAACAAAGAATGAGTAAAGGAAATGTGATACATTTACACAAATGAGTATTACTCAGCTGTTAAAATAATGACACCATGACATCTGTAGGCAAATGTATGGGACCAGAAAAATCATCCTGAGTGAACCAACCCAGACCCAGAAAGATAAATATGGTGTGTTTCCACTTATATGTAGATATTAGCTGTTAAATAAATGATAACCAACCTACAATCAGTAGACCCAGAGAGGTTAGATATAGAAGGGACTAGGGGGGACACATAAATCTCCCTGGGAGGGGAAATAGAATGGATTTTATGGTGACGGGGGATAAGCAGGATACAAATAAGAGGATCAGGTGGGAAGGGGAAGGGGACATAGGGTTGACTGAGAGAACACAGGGGGAGATAGCTAGAATTGAGGAGTATTTGAGGGATGGTTTGGAAACCCAGTGTTGTAGAAAATCCTCCAAATGTATGAAGGCATACCTAATGAGATCTCCTAGTAATGGGGGTGACAGAATCCCAATTGAGCATTAAAGACACCAAGAGAGTCTTCCAGTAATGGGACTGGGTTGCATGCAATTGGGTTGTTGGCCAAAGGGGTCCCATGGAAACCCCACAAACCATACTGACTTTTACTAAGACAATGAGTTGTTCTCCATAAAGAGAAGGCAAAGCCCCATTGCTGAGGACAGCAACCACATAATTCATCGAAAATGGAGAAGTCGAACTGGAGCCTACAATGAGCCTTCACCACTATGTTCTAGTATCTTAGTTTAAGGAAGGTACTATGTAGGCTACCAAAAGAGAACTATAAAAACTAACACAGTCACAAAACCTTTGACCTACATGTTCTGCCTACAAGATATGCTAGGTCAATGGTGGCACAAAGCTTGCAGGAATGGATAACCAATGTTTGATTTGACTTAAGGCTCCTTACACAAGATGGAACCCATACCCATTTGGATGACCAAAAATTGTGCCTTGTTCAGCCCTCATCAGAGAGGCTTCCTCCTGCAGCAGACCCACAGCCAGATATTATGCAGAGAGACAAAAACATTGGAACGCACAGCTCTGAATGAAAGTTTTCATCAAATCCCTCACCTCAGATCTCAGAGAAACTTATGAAAGGCAACTGGAGAAGAGTGAGAGCCAGAGAGAATGGAGGACACCAGGAGAACAAGGCCCTCTGAGTGAACTGAGCAAAGGCTCAGATAAACTCACAGAGACTGAGGCAAGAACAGAGCCCACACCAGTCTGTACCAGGTCTTCTGCATACATTTTATAGCTTTTAGCTTAGTATTTTTTTTTAACGGGACTCCTATATATGAAAGAGTGGATCTCTGATTCTTGTGCCTTTTCTTGGGCTCTTTTCCTTCTGTTGGGTTGTCTTTTCCAGCCTCAATGTGATAGTTTTGTTTTATTGTGCTATATTTTATTATGTCATGTTTGGTTGTTATCTCTTGGAAACCTATTTTTTCTAATAAGAGACAGAAAAGGAATGGATCCAGAGAGGAGGGGAGTTGGAGTGGTACAATAGAAGAAAAAATAACTTTAAAAAATGACTAATGAAATCCCAAATCATAACTGAGTTATTTACATGTTTTATTATTAGCCTTACAACTTTGTATGCAATATACCTTAACTTTTGAAAACAAATAATATCAATCAAAAAACAATATTTGTTCAGCAGATTTCTTTTTATCTTATATAATATGAGTGAGTATATTATCGCTAAAAAAAGTGTTTTTAATATTGCAATTTGCTTTCCTCAACCTAACAAAGCAAAATACCCATTCTGTAAGTGGCTTAGCATGGTTCAACAGAACTTACTTTGATGTCTTTGGCAAAGACAACATAGCAAAACTCACATGATCATCGCCAGTGAGAAGCCAGAGGGTCAAGGACACCAGGAGAACACAACCCACAGAATTAACTAAGCTGGGCTCATAGAGGCTGGCAAAGAGTGAAGTGGCAACCACAGAGCCTGCTTGGGTCTGCACTGGGTCCTCCACATACATGCTGTGGTTGTTTAGCTTGGGGTTTTGTGGGACACCTAACTGTGGGAATGGGAGTGTCTCTGACTCTTTTGCCTGCTCTTGGTACCTTTTCCTCCAACTGGGTTGCCTCATCTGGTCTTGATATCAGGGTTTGGGCCTAGAATTATTGCATCTGGTTGTGCTGTGTTCAGCTGAAATCTCTGGGAGGCCTGCTCCTTTCTGAAGAGAAACAAAGGAGGAGTAGATCTGGGGGACAGGAGAGAGCAAGGACTGGGAAGACAGTGAGTAGGGGGAGACTCTGTCCATATGTTGAAAAAAATAATAAAAAAGAAAGAAAAAATTAAATAAAATCAAATCCATATGCATTGAAAATAAAAATAGAAATAAAGAAAGAATTAAATAAAATGAAATAAAAAAAGAATACAGTGATGGCTGGAGAGATGGAGAGATGGCTCTATGGTTAAGATACTAGGAGAGGACCTGAGTTCATTTTCCAGTACTCACATCTAACTTCTAACTCCAGTTTCGCAAGATCTGACACCTCTTCTGGCCTGCACAGGCAGAATACTCACTTGTACAAACCCATATTCAGACACACACATATATACATAGTTCAAAAACGAAAGAAAATTAAGAAAGAATACATTCATGTACATGGAACAGGAAAATGGAAACCGAAGTATAAATGAAAATGATGTTTTGAGCCACCTGATATGTGTGCTGAAAAATGAGCTCAGATCTTCTCCTTCTTTTTTTTTTTTTTTTTGGTTTTTCAAGTATAGGGTTTTTCTGTGTAGCTTTGTGCCTTTCCTGGAACTCACTTGGTAGCCCAGGCTGGCCTCGAACTCACAGAGATCCACTTGCCTCTGCCTCCCGAGTGCTGGGATTAAAGGCGTGCACCACCACCACCCGGCTTCCTAGTACCTTTCTTAACCACCAAACAATCTCTCCAGCCATCACTGTGTTCTTTTTCGTTTTATTTTAATTTAATTTTCTTATTGTTTTGTTTTCAATACATTCAGACCAAGTCTCCCCTTCCTACAGTCCTCCCAGTCCTTGCTCCCTCCTCTCCCCCAGATCCACTCCTCCTCTGTTACTTTTTCTTCTTTCTATTACATTTATTTGGTGCAGGTGTGTGCACGTATGACCCAGCATTTGGGGGTAGGAGAACTATGGGAGCCCACAGAGGTTTCCTAGTGAGATCTGGTCTTGCTTTCCCCGCAGGGCTGCATAAGGGGAAGGATTGACCACAGATGTGGGTGCCAGGTGTTTGGAAGGGTCTACACTTGGCTGTGCAGTGTGCTTTGATCTTGCATGGGGTAGGTCTTTTGCCCCGCCCCTTGGCATTGTTATAAAAAGCCCTTTGAAGAGACAGAAGCCCAGGGATTTTGATCCAGGTCCTACCAAAGCTCTCCTGTGTTTCTGTCTGTCTCATTTCTGCTTTCTTTCTATCTACAAATTCCTTATGCCTCTCTCCCCCTCATAGGAACCCCGTAAAGGTGAGGGCTGGCCTCCCACAGAGAACAACTTGAAGGAATTTAGGCAAAGCTATTTGGATTTTAAATAATTAGAGAAATATTGCAACCATTTCATGGAATCTTGTTAAAATGTTTGTTTGTTTGTTTGTTTGTTTTAATAAAAACACAAAACTCTTAACTGATCAGGAAAAACAAAACAAAACAAAACAAACAAACAAACAAACAAACTAAACCTTTCCAGGCCACAATGGGCTGTATCAATTGAACACTACTTTCTTTTCAGTATACAAAGAGCATTTAATGAAAATGTTTTAGCTAATTCTTTAACAAGAATATTTTCTAAATTTTAGCACTGGAAATGAAAATCACTTTTATCACCCATTATTCAAACAACATAAGTTGACTAAATCTCTAAAGTGATTATTATGAATTCACTTTTATTTTAACTCACTTTATCACAGTATTATTTACTTAGAGTACTTCTTTTTAAAAAATACTTAAATACTTTACGGATTAAGACAATATGACAAATATAATAAAATATCTGTAAAATATTAAGGTTAGCATTCACAATTTAACAAAAATATCAGGGGTAATTTATATCTGTGAAGTCAAACAGGACATACGGTCCAAAAGTTAAATAATTTACAGGAAAACATCAGTCAGAAATAGAAAAAGATTCCATTTTAGACATGTTAGCTGTTGGTGTAAATTTCCATTTGCAATTAATTATTAATTTGTGTGTCATGCTTCTGAAAACCATGAAGGATTGAGATATTAACATTAAAATCATCATTATCAGAAAGGGTTGAGATTATTAAATTAGTTGTGACTCCTTACAATCACACAGGAGGAAGGAATATCAGAGAACAAGAGCTTTAATCTTGGATTCGCCCTTATTTAGGAAGATTAAGGAAAAACATAATAAAGGGACAAAGATGTGCCAGGAGGCAGAGTATATTAGGAGGCAGGGGAGATGTTAATCCTGAAGCTGAAGGAAGGTCCAAGCAGGATAGCTTCATGGGTGTCACAAAAGTACACCTATAAAACCTGTTATTAGGTTCAGTACTGTTTTTGCTTTCTTTAACATTGTGTTAATTCTTTGAGAATGTCACACAATCCATTTTGATCATATTCAACCCCAGTTTCTCCCTCTAACTCTTCCCAGATTCAGCCTATCTTGCTGCTCTCCCCAACTTTGCATATTTATCTACCTACCTGATATTATTTGTTTATTTATTTATTGTAATAACCCATCAAATTCAATTTGAGCAGTCCATATAGTCCTGGGTGTGGGACTGTCCATTGGAGCATGGACCCCTATCAGGAGCCATACTCTTAAAGAAAACTGACTCTCCTTTCCTAGGACAGTCTTCAACTGTCCATAGCTTCTTAGTTACAGGTGGACCGACTCCCATGAATCCCTACCCACTATATGCTAGAATATTTACAGGCTTGATCTTGTGTAGGTCTTGTATAGGTAACCACAGTTGTGAGTTAGCAAGTCAGCTTCCTGTCATGTCCAGAAGACACTGTTTTGCTCTGGTCCTCCCTGACCACTGGATTTTTAAACTTTCCACCCAGTCTTCCATGATAGTCCTTGAGTATTGGGGAGGCATGTAATACATGTGTCCTGCTTGTGTCTCTGACAGTCTCTGAACTTTGACCAGTTGTGAGCTTCTGCATTAACCACTATCCACCACACAAAGAAAATTCTCTAATGTGGTCTGAGAGCTGTACTAATCTGTAGCTAGAGTTTTCTCCAGTCCCGCTGGGTTCCACAGTCACTCAGACCCAAGTAAACACACTTATATTACTTATAAACTGTATGGCCGTGACAGGCTTCTTGCTATTCTAGTTCTTATATCTTAAATTAACCCATTTCTATAAAAGTATACCTTGCCACGTGGCTTGTGGCTTACTGGTATCTTTACATATTACTTCTCAGGGTGGTGGTGGCTGGCAGCATCTCCTGACTCAGCCTTCCACTCCCAGTATTCTCCTCTCTGCTTATTCTGTCTATACTATACTTCCTGCCTGGCTATTGGCCAATCAGTGTTTTATTTATCAATCAATCAGAGCAACACATTCACAGCATACAGAAAGACATCCCTGGCACTAATGTGTCGGTACAGAGATATGAATTTAGAGGATAGTTGATATTATGTCCATTTAATGAAATAATAGTAGCAGGTTTACACCATGGGCCCATGAGCACCACAACCTGGGGTTCCTGGTCAGATGTACAGTACCAGGCCTATGTTTCCTCCTATGGTGTGTACCTTAAGTACAATTAAAAAGCAGTTGCTTCCCTCATAACATTTGTACTAGTGTACCCACAGGCATTATTGTAGTTCACAGGTTTCACAGCATGGTGAGACTGTTGATGCCCTACATTTCTCAGCAGCCTGCACAGCATCTTCCAGTACCATGAGAGCGAGCCAGTAGGAAGAAATTATCTTGGTCAGCACTGACTTATTTTCCCCATACGCTAAGATCAGTATGTGTGGTGACTTCAGCAACAGAGTATTGCCATAGAGTTATGGTGAGCAATCCAAAATTATGACAATAACCTGCCTTATTTTGGGAATCTCTGACCATGACACCTTTGACTTGAGAGGAGGCATCCAACACCTGGCACTGGGCTTTAATTTGGCAATTTTTATGTGTCCCTATCTTAGGAGATTTTGCACAAAGTTGAGGATATATATATATAATGATATAAAAACAGGGAAAATTGAGAGATATGAAAAAGGAGAAGAGCCCCTCACCACAGAGCTTGGTGGGATCCTCTTGCCAGTGGAAAAACAGTTCTATCACAATTAAAGACTGTTTAAGAGCTTTTTAATTTTTTTCTATCTATAAACTTGCAATTTACTAGAAATCCAAGCAAAAATCTCACTTACAGAGAAGTGGCATACACTCGTCTCCCTCTTCACCCAACTCATTTCTGATTTTACCATATCAGATCATTGTCCCATCAAAGTCACCTTGGAGATACCCTAAACTCTCACTTAACAAAAGAAAGGAAAGTTTGTCAGCAGCCTTTTGAGGGGTTACTTGAAAGCCACCAAAATGATACATAAAGCTAGTACTAAGATTTAATTGTGACTCTTCCTCAAGCAGTCCATAAGCACACTTTGGTATGTGTTATTTTCTTTGATCCTTGGGAAGACACAGTCGCATATGAGATTGTCTTACCTCTACCCCACCCTCCAATTACCACTCGTTCTCCTAACCCTTATGTTTAAAAATTGTATGAAATTATATTTAACAAAATTCCCAACTCCTCTTCAAACTGGCTATGCCTGACGTTCTTTTCTGTGTTGAATCTAGGAGTCCTGATCTGGCCTAAGTCTAGGTCCCTAAAAGATTGAGGGAACTCCTCAGACTGTGGAGGGTGACAGTATAGTGCTGTGTCACTGTCCCCTCATTGCTGATAGGGTGGTCTGAATTTTCAGCTTTCACTAGGCCTTTTAAGCCATGTAAGTCAGTTATGGCTTCAAAAATGAAACTTGAAGACAGCATGGTGGAGAACTGAAAAATGCATCTCAGGACTCTCATTAAAATGTTATGACTATATGAAAACAGACAAAAATCTGTCCCTGATGTCACAAACTAATAGGAAAAGAGAAGTCACATGCCAGAAATCTGGGCAGAAATTCAATTATGTGCCTCCATGATGAAGATGAATGGAGAAGCACATTCTTGGATAAAATACCTATTGTTGCATGCCCAGATTCACAATCAAGCAGATGGCTTTGCAACATGTACATGGGCACAGGAATGGACACAATGATTCACTGGCCTGATAAATACCTAATCATACTACGTAGTAATTACCAAGACCAGAAGACATAAGCATTTTGTCCCCTGGATATTTAAGAATTATCTCTGAAGTGGACCAGAGCCTAAACCCAACACTTCTGGAGCTAATGTGTGCACACACCCAGCAAGTAAAATGGCCTAAGTAGATGTAGATGCTGGTGAGGGAGGTTTTGTCTCCTCTTTCAAGACACATTGGAAAGCTTAGCTACCTGAATTCAATCATCCTATATAAGGATAAAAGAAGTAGATGCCTGCAAGTGGTGTATGCTGCTGGGGGTGAAAGTGAGGGATCTAGAACCAAAGACGGAATAAAAACTGCATCCACTTTCCCAGCTCAGCCAGAAAAATGTACCTATCAAAGAACTAAGGTCCAAGGGGCTTAACAAATTGCCTTAAACTGTGCAATCATATCTCACCTTCTGCGGCAGACCCAAGAACCATACCTTGCCTCTACACAGGAGACTTCAGAATACTTCACACATCCTGTCTATTATTAAATCAAATTGTGATAATAGCATCCCATTTATGGCTGGATAAGTTGAAAAATATGAAGTGATATCTTGGAAACATGAATTTATTGGTGGAGCCAATGGAAAGTTTTTGTTTCCAGGTTGTGTCATGTTGATTTGACAAGGTATTTTATTAATCTGAAATCTGGCAAAACTAGTGTAATGATACTATTTAAGGAGCTGAATGTAAGGAGCTAGGGGAATCAAACTTATCTTTAGATGACTCTTTCTCTCCTTGTATCTAGAATATACCTATCCTTTAAAATGGGCTCAAATTTACTTAGTTTTTGAAGTTTTCTTTGACAATTACTATTGACTTATTTTTCTTTTCTCTGAAATCTCATTGACTATATTACCAGTTATCATTAAACACATGATTATATATTCACAACTGTATGTTTTACTTCATTTAACATATGGCTATATATTCATAATTATATATTTTATTTCCAATTTAGTATGTGAATTCATGCTCATAATTTAATTTTTCCTTCCTCACTCAGACATTCAGAATCTTGTGGATAAAAATTTGCTTTTTTATGAACCTTCCTTTCCATACTCCTTAACTCCCTTCTGTGCTGAATATAGTGGTTGACATATAAAAATGTCTTATAATTAGAAGATAAAACACAAAGTGTTAAAGGAAGGAAATAAAGACATAAAAGAAAGATAAATTTAGAGAGAAGGTTTTTTTTTTAGCTTAGAGAAGATAATTTTATAATTATACATATTTATAGTTTTAGAGGCACAGTCTTAGCCAGACTATAATCATATCTCACAGATAAGAATATGAACTCCATAAGGTAGGGTTTATTTTATCTCATGGTTTCACCCCAGTGCCTAATATAGTGTTTAGAATAGTGCATGTGTGCAACAAAAAAATTAGATGAATGAACAAATCAGTGGGTAGATTACAGATACAGGGTGCCCAACCTGGAAGAGGAGAAGAACTCACAGGCACCATGTATTTTCTAAACATAAGCCTCTTGGTCCTCAGGTTTACCAGTTACCCCTTTTAATAATTGCAGAAAGGAAGGCTCCAAAGCTTAAATGTCTAAGTGAAGATGACATAAAGTAAAGGCAGGTCTTGAAAAGTCAAACGAATTCATATCTGACTTCCTCCTTAAGGCCATAGACTTTCTGGTATACACTAGCAAAAATTTACTACATTTTATTCATGGAGGAAAACAAGGGAAAAATAAGACCACCAATATGTCATATAAGCTTTAAAATAAGACATAGTAAAATTATACACTGTGATTAGAGATGCCTAATAGAAGTCACTTCTAATAAGAAGCTGAATGGCAGAAGAGGCATCAGTTCTCAGCCACAGATGCTCCCTGTCCTCTGCCCTCTAAGTGCCATTTGATAAAATTAACCTTAATTTCAAAACAACCTTCATACACATCTGTAAAAGTATGTGCTTGTCATACTAACACATTCACATTCCCACTACTGTCCCTAATTGCTGTTATAATTCTCTGTTGGACACAGATGCTTTCATAAACTCTTCCACCTAGAAGCACAGCAATGCCAGAGATTTGTCAGAAGTTGTAAAAATCACCTTTATCTGCCAAGCAATAGGGCCATGAAATGAAGTGCCCAAACTGTAACTAATCTTTATTTCAAAGTGCTTCTAGCTTAGAGATCACAGACTCAGTCTTCTGAGTAACAACTGAAAATGAATGTATCATCTTTTCCAAGCCACAGTGAGATTCTGTAACTAGAGCCAATTCATTTTTGTGATCAGTCACTAAATTCCTGGCCTTGTGTTATGTCTTCTTATTGTAAACCTTATTTACAATTATAATCTGAATTGATTTGCCTCAAAAAATATAGGTTAAAAGTCTCTGACATATGGTGGGAGCTCAACAAATACTCATGAGATGATTTGAAACTTACATAGTTTCATGTTTTTGCATTTGGTTTTCTAAATATGGGATTAAAGTTATTCCATTGTTCATGTTTCATTGATAGAATTGGTGTTATTTAATAAATCACTTTTTTCAAGAGCAAAGATAATTTGATTCCCTAAACTTGACTTCTATCATTATAGTAAACATATATAAAGGGAATGAAAACTGAAACCCAAATCACTGTCCAGGAACAAAAATATTTTACATTCTTGTCAATGCATTTAAAACCAAAATAGCTCCATAGCTAAATTACAACTTACTATAATAAACTTATTTAACACAAAGCTTTTTGTTATGAAAAAAACTTCATAAAGTGAAAGATATAAATTCATGGCCTGTGTATGTTTTCCACTATGCTTTAATTAACCCACTGAAAAGACAACACTGGTTCTGTTTAGGGAAATGGTGTTCCTATTACATGTAGAGACAAGATTTACTTAATAATGAATAAGTAAGGTTAGCAGTATGTCTTGAACTTTGTGGATTTTTTTCCATATTACTAAAGGAAACATTGAAATGTTTTGATGAGCTGATGCTCTCAGTAAATATTTTTTTCCCATAAGATGTGGTCCAATATCTTCAGCTACAGATCCGACAACATGGCTGTGTTCTTAGAAATGGTCTGGAATACTCATCCTCAGCACACTGAACCCTCAGATTTCAATCTTAAGTAATTTACCTCAGTTCACATCCCAATTATTTTACTGATTCAGCTTGCTTCACTGGATTTGCTAAATAACAACATATATACATGTAACCAATGCTTCAGCTTAATTCATTTTTATTGAAAGTATTTTTTTTTTCATATAATATACTCAGATCATAGTTCTCCCCATGCACACCCGGATCCTCCCCATCTCCACACCCTTCCAACTCCATGCCTTCTTTATCTCTCTATTTAGAAAACAATCAGGCAAATTAAAAAACAGACAAACAAGGATGAAAGAAGAAAAGACTTAGAAAAAAAGAAAAGAAATAGAGCTCTCCAAACATCAGATAGCGTTATATCTCACTGAACCTGGTCTTTATGCAGGTGGCACTCCAAATTGCAATCTACTAAATTATCTCAATCCACCATTCCTATGAGCTACAGGATCCCAAATAAGATAAATACCTGGAAAATATTTTCTTATAGCATTCCATTCAAGATCCATGAATCCTAATTACCAAATTTCCCCATTCCCCAGGCCATACTTCATGGATTCTCTTCGCAGTAAGTGGTCTACACATCCTTGCTTCCCTTGAGAAGTTATTGCTGTTCTATGGCAATCTGAAACCCAAACCTAGACTCACCTAGCATGTACCTCTCCCTCCTACTCTACATGGTTTTGGTTTTCGTATGTTGCAGATAAAATCATATGAAACTTTTTGCACAGGTGACAAGACATTGACTTCACCAGACTCTGAGAGTCTGATTGGCCACTGAATCCTATTTAAATATTGTAAACAAGAATTGACATTGTTAAAAGGGACTTTATGATCATTGAAGTGATCTGGCTTTCTATTATTAACCTGCTTTGTTGTTTTCCTCTCGCATTGATTTACTCACAACTTATTGCAAACAGACTCCTATTTGTCCACTCGATATAAGTCACTTCACATTTTAAACAATATTTCAAACAACACTAGTCATTCTACAGTAAATACTATTATATCGCTACTCTATTAAAAATATTAGTGATCCTCCAGAGCCTGAACAAGACATATCATTGTTCAGTGTTTAAAATTCCCAATGAATGTTCATGTATGACTTCACCCTGATCTATACAACAGTCTGAACATCTAATGTTGTTCAGAGTTGCACAGATCAATCAGATCCAACACCTCTGAGGACAAACTTAGATTTGTCCACTTTCTTCCACTAGTGGAGTTAATCTCACTAGATCATAGATGAGTCAAAGAGTCCAAAATCTGTAGGAAATTACGATAATTTCTACACATCCATTGTAGTATTCTGACTTTTAGAAATTCATTTATTTTATCAGAAAATCATTTGCCAGAAAGGAACACTATTGAGATGTCCATGATGTAGCCACATCATACATATGAATAACATTATACAGACTGAGCAAGTAACCGCAATTAATGAAAAAAGAGGGCATGACTTTGAAAACGAGCAAGGAGGGGCAAATGGCAAGGCTTTGGGGAAGGAAAGGGAAGGGAGAAATGATGTAATTTTATAGCCAAAAATATAGAGGAAAAAATAATAAAACTGCTACTACTCCCTAAAGTGCTTTTTATATAACCAAAAGCAATCATTATGATTATAACTGTATCTAAACTAATTAATGTGATATTATGCTTATAAAGAAATATATCATTTTTAAAAATGAATTAGATGGAAAATTACTCTAGCTATTTCTTTGTTATAAATAGCTATTATTGTAGATGAAGCTTTTACTAGAAATATGCCAAAAATTCACAGTGTGCTATCTACCACTCTATGATTCTTACAAGACTCAGATTCACCTTATGTCAATGGAACTGTTTTGGACCCTTGTCATGAGGCATGGTAGATCTTCAAAAGGTTTTTCTAAGTTTCCCGTCTCTATTGACCCTTTATTGTTTCTTTTATGGATTCCCTTATTATTCCAAAAGTACAAAATAAGCACGGATATGTGAATTCAGATTGTGATAAAGATCCAAGCTAAAAGTGTGCTTTCAAGTCCAATGGCCTCCTCAGCCTTTTACAGAATTAATTTTCAAGTGTCTGTGGAATCCATCTAAGAGCATTCTGATTGCCAGTAGGGATGAGGACAGCTCAGAGAAGATGAATAACACATCATGAATATAAAATTATAAAATCGTGCGTGTGAAGTGGATTCAAAGTCAACTCATTTAAATTGGAGAAGAGAGGTGAACTGGGTCATTGTAAACATAATTACTAGTTTCCAGATAATGGAAAATGACAAAAAAAGATAAAAATTTCTCAGTTTTTAGCTGATTTTATTAATGATTCATAGTTCCTTTATCATTCTTGAAAACAAATAGACATTACCATAGAGTTGTTGTAGAAAACTTGGGCTCCTTCAAATTTTATAAAAATTCTGTTTAGGCAATACCCTAGAGTTATTTAGGGCCACTGGTAGCTACTTTTGTCTCTAGACTGATTCCTTTTTCTTTCAATCCAAAAATACCAGCTTATTCTTATTCTTAAGCAGGCTGTGTGCTGAGCACATCTCTAGAAGTCTTTGCATATCTCAACTAATTTAACTGATCTTTTTAGAGTGATATTGTTGACTCCATCTCATAGCTAAACAAAGTGAAGTATGGAGAGGTGAAGTAATTTACCTAGGTATTACATGACTGGAAAATGCAGAAAAGGGTCACTGATTTTATGTTGAAAACAATTGTGCCCAATGAAAATACCGATTGTAATTAAATTCCCAAATTCTGATGAATGAAGTAAATATTTTAAAAATCTCAGTGAATGCATAAACCTGAATTCATCAGAAACAGCTAAATAGGTTGGTAAATAGTTGAAGGAGGCTGGATATCAACTCATTAGGAAAGTTTTGTTAAGGCTTCCAGAGGCTTCTTCCAGTTTATGAATCTAGAACTGTAGGGACATCATTTAAATACTGAGGGTGGTTCACATATGTTGGAATCATCATAGGCTTGCTGTATTTATTTTATCCTGATGTCCTATGAACTATAAACTTAGTTGAGTTTATTTAGCAGCTGCCTTAATGGAGTCTTTTAATAGGGTTGTGAAAAGGTGAGGTAGATCTTGTATTGTTACTCAAAGTGCACATTTTTCAGGTGAACTTTTAAATTAGTTTATTATCTACGAAACTATATTGTGAATCACTACGGTGGGACAAAGGTCAAAGAAAAGGCAAGAAACAGCTACCTAAAGAACAGTTTGAGGGCCTAGTCCAGTCCCCTGGAGGCTCCAAAGCTGTTGGTCTAAATTTTATGAGTTCCCATTAGTTTCGTTTGGTCATCTCTGTAGGCTTCCCAATCATAATCTTGATGCACTTGCTCACAGAATCCCTCTTCTCTCTCTTCGATTGGACTCTAGGAGCTTGGCCTGGTGTTTGCCTGTCTGCAAAAGTGAGATACTTGTGTAGCTTGATCTGCTTAAGGGGCCCCCTGGCAGTAGAATCAAGATCAATCCCTGGTGCATGAACTGGCATTTTGGAGCCCATTACCTATGGTGAGACACCTGGAACAGCCTGGAGGCAGGGGGAGGGGCTTGGACCTGCCTCTACTGAATGTCCAGGCTCTGCTGACTCCCTATGGGAGGACTTACCCTCTTGTAGGAGGGAATGGTGGTGGTTTGGGAGGTGGGAAGGCTGGAGGGGAAGGAGGAGGGAAGAGAGGGATCTGTGATTGATATGTAAAGTGAATAAAAATTTTCTTGATAATAAAAAAAGAACAGTTTGAGAGTGGAGTCGTGGTGATGCACACCTTTAATCCCTGTACTTGGGAGGCAGAGGCAGGGAGGCCTCTGGATCTCTGTGAGTTCAAGGCCAGCCTGGTATATTCCAGTTCCAGAATAGCCAGGACTGTTATGTAGAGAAACCCTGCTTCAAAAAAAAAAAACAGAAAAGAGGAAGAGGAAGAGGAAGAAGAAGAAGAAGAAGAAGAAGAAGAAGAAGAAGAAGAAGAAGAAGAAGAAGAAGAAGAAGAGAGGAGGAGGAGGAAGAGGAGGAGGAGCGTGCTAGATAGGGAAGAGAAAATAGCGAGAAGAACGCGATTATGTGTCTGGGAGAAAAACCTTACAGGCTTTTTGTAGGATTTACTGTAGAACCTCTGTACTTGTTTAACATGAGTCAGTGCCTACAGAGAAACTCTGAAAGGATGGGAGAAACTCATAACTGAGGGGATGGAAGGAGAGAACTAAATGCAAAGTGGACAAACCATGAAAGAGAAAAGCTTTCTCACCAGACAAGCCCCCTATAGTTCATCCAGCCCCAAGTGATCCTCACTAAATATATGTACAGCACTAAATAGACTCAGTACGTTTATATACACATACACAGATGCATATATATACATATACATCATATATATACATATACATCATATATATATATATATATATATAATTTTTGAAAAGGGGCTTGGGTTTCAGAGGCAGTGTTAGGGTACACAGGAAGATTTGGAGCAGCGAGAGGAAGAGGTGGAAATGACAAAATACAGTACTCACTTAAGAAGGGTAAAAAAACAAAATCCAAAAACCAAAACAAAACAATGAAAGAGAAAGGCTTTTCCCCATGGTACAACCAGGGGAGGGACAGAGAGTGGTGAGGGGCAGCTGCAAGCCTCTCACAGATCATTCTTTTAGGGTTCTTCCATTCAGCTGAAGCTTCTGGAGGAAAGAAGAAAAGCTTGTTTTACAAATGACCTTGTTAAAAACCAGCAAGAAAGAAACAGAAAATAATCCCTCTGTTACTAGGAGAGGTGTAGCTGGACCTCCTTGATGAGACCATTAGTGGTTCCTACAGTTGAAAGAGGATAGTAGGCTCCTTGAGAATGCCTTACCCTCAAGAGGCAGAGGCCATATCTTCTGTGTGTCTTAACAACAGAGTGTGCCATCTTTATCCTAAGCATGAGTTTAGCAACAGGTGAGTAGCATTGACTAGAAACCCCAAACTGAAGGAGAGTAAAGAAAAGAGTGAGAAGCAGAGCAAGAAGGAGAGAAACATTCTCCAAAGTTCAGACATAAAAGAAACCCAACTGAAGTTGGAGAAATATGGGTGCAGATGAGGCAAATGTAGAGAAACAGTCCATGGTAAACCAAGATTTCTGTGGAATTGATAGATTCTAATATAAATTAGATTGACCATACCTTCTATACAGAAAACCTAGGAAAGAAGAATGTTAACTTTATAAAGTAAATGCTATTATACTCCATCTCTTCTACACAGTCTGTTTTTCAACTAAGTAGTAAAAATCAAGAAATAAGCAGAAAAAACAAATGTTCAGACAAGAGATAACAAAGTCAGAGCATTGTATTTTAATATAGCATACATGTCTTAACTATGAGAGAAATTAAAATAGCTATAATTAATATTTGAAAAATAATTAAGAAAAAAGCTAAATAGTATTCCAGATCAAACAGGCATAACTTTAAACAAAAATGTAAATGATAGACATTCCAATCACAAAATCAAGATAGAATTGGCTTTCATATGATCATTAGAGTTCTATGTACTTTTCTGTTGCTGTGATAAGAACAATGGCCAAAAGTAGCTTGGGGAGAAATGGTTTATTTCATTTTACAGGTCTATATTTCATCATTGAGGGAAACTGATGCTAGAAATCAAGGCAGAATCTTGAAGCAGAAACTACAGAGCAATGTTGCTCTTATTGGCTTGTTCCCAGACTCACATTCAGCTACTTTTCTTGTCCAACCCCAGGGCCACTGCCAAAGAATGGCACAGCAAACAGTGGGCTGAACCCTCCTACACCCGTGAGCAAACAACAAAGTATCTCCGCAGACATGCTCGCTGGCCTATCCAATGAAAGCAATACTTCAACAGAGGTTTCCTCTGCCCAGAGGTGTCAAGTTAGCAATTAAGATTAGGCATTACAATCAGTAGCCCCATCAACTTGGAGAGGAGCCAATAGAATTTATCTAAATTAAAAAAGAAAGAGACAAAAATGAGACAATGCCCAAAGACAAAGGGAATATCATACAATTACATGTTTCTGTCTAATGGTCTAATATTTGTGGGACTGACAAAACAAAGAATAGAATGACTCATAAATAATATTTGATGAGTAGTAGCTGATAATGATATTTTTCAAAAGTAACAATACTCACAGATCATATGTACATGAACTTAAAATCAATTAAAAAATGAAATTAAAAAGATAGAAATATCTATTTAAATAAAAACTAACATAAAGACATAGTACTGAAGGCAAGCTATCATACTCAGAAACACAGTGGAAACAATCATATAGTGTTTGTAGGTAACCATACAAATAAGAAAATGTAGTCTTTCACACTGTTAAAAAAGAGAAATATTGCCAAGCTAAAATTATCCGTCTATGAAAGTATGTTTCAATAACTATGAGGCAATACAAAATGATGAAGAAATTACTAGTTAGTACCTTGCACAAAATGATTTTTTTCACTAAGTAAAATTTCAGCAGAAGTTTTTTTACAGACAAAATGCAGATAAGAATATAAAATTATGTAAAAATGAAAACGTGCTAGAATAATCATATATCAAAGCTAGTAAATGTTTTATTCTTTTAATTTAATTTATGTTTCTTCATTCTGTCTATTCTGGTATTCTTTTTTAAATTTTAGGAAAAACCATGTAACCTTTGAAGCAGCTGAAGAAATAAAAATATTCTAAAGATAAAGTATGATTCCATCAGTTTAAACACCAATAATGCTCCATATCAGTTGTAATTTCCTTAGAAATAAACAGTTTTTAGAACAATTAATTCAGGATTTTGAAAGGACAATAAGATAAAACTATAATTGAAGAATACTATTGTATATGTCTCAGTGCCAAACGAAATTTCATTTCATATGCTGTTAACTTCCTGAAGAGGATCAAACATCTGATTCACGTCCATAACCTAGAGTAACCACTGATACAGAGAGTACATAACCTAGAGTAACCACAGATACGAAGACCATCATGGGATTAGGAGGAGCACTGTAGGGGGAGTAGGTGGACATGCTTACTATGTGGAGGGAAATGGGGAAAAAACAGGTGAATAGAACATTTGGTAAGGGAGAAGTTTCAGCAACAATGAGAAAGCAGTGAGGAGGAAGGGGGTGAAATAGGAGTAAAGATACTTGAAAAAGCCATAGGGAACTATATATTTTATGATTGCTTAAAATGACATTATAAATACGTGTGTGTGTGTGTGTGTGTGTGTGTGTGTGTGTGTGTGTGTTTAATTAAAGTTATGCCACTTGGGGTAACAGTGTTCCCTCCAGAATCTGTAGACTATTTAACAAAAAACCCAGTACCAAACATGGATAACTTTCTTTCAAGTTATAGGTCAGGGAACAAGAGACCCCCAAAACAATATAGTCTCTTGGCATTGCCCTTAGTACCTTCCAGAAAAATAAGATAGAACTCTATTGCTGGAGACACACCCCCACTTCAGAAACAGCATTTGGAGACTCAATCCATATCTGCCCTGGAAGCTTCCTTACTGAGGATTAGCTCTCCTAGTTTCAGAACTATGTAAAGTACCAGTGGGGGAAAAAAACCAATAGTCCTGTCTAGCTGAAATGCCAATGAACCATTACAATGACCAGCATGACAAGATATTCTGAAGGTGCAATAGTGGCACTTATATCTTGGGGGCAAACAATAGTCATCTGATTAATTGATAGGAGGGAATTCATGCCTGGCACTGCAAATTTAGCTGACCACCCATGATTGGTGAGACCATAGAATCTAGAGGAAAACCTACTACTGTTGGTTTCCCAAAGCAGTATCATTTCTAACTTCATTCTCATTATTTATCTTTATATTCACAGATAGTGCAGCTCTCATCCCTCATCAAAAATGCATTATTCGTGTGTGTGTGTGTGTGTGTGTGTGTAGTCAGAAATCACTTAGGAAAACCACAACTAGTCAAATTTTAGAGATTAACTGATCATGGAGGGTGCTCACTCACAATTAATTCATTTAAAGTACAGCCCCTATACTTTAGGCTCAGGGAACATCAAAGGAGATGGGCATGAAACATTGTAAGAGCCAAAGGATCATGATAGTTGCTCTGAAATAGTCTCTTAAAAAATAGACATGAGATGGGAGAAGGTAGACCTGGGAAGAGTTGAGGGCAGAAGTACAGATAAGTATGATAAAGATACATTGCATGAATTAACATTATATGAACTGAACATGTTATATTTAGGAATATATGCACATACACACACACACACACACATATACACACACACATATATGTGCATTCAATAACAATTAGTTAAAAAAGAGGCCATGAAAGAGAGCAGGGAGCAGTATATGGGAGGGCTTAGAGCAAGGAAACACAAGGAAGAAATGCAATTATATTATAATCTCAAAATTTAAAAAGCTTAAGAAAAGATATACTATATGAAATTCTCCTAAAACTAATGAAAATACATAAAAAATGTACTTTAAATGTAAATACGAAATAGGAAATGCAGTTGAGACATGGCAGAATGTAAAAAAATTGTTTTAGCAAAGTTCTTAAAATCTTATCAATTTCCTTCATTTTACTGGAGACTATAGGTCTGTCTTTCCAGTTGACATTGCAATACAACTAATAATAAAGATCTCAGAAGACAAAAAGAAAGGTTTCCCCCTACTTCTCACAAACCATTTTGTATAACATCACTGTCTTGAGAATCTTCATGAAATGGTCTACAAATTCCTAAAACCCAACTTATCTTTTCCTTCTCTTCCTCCCAACTCCAACTCACTTTCTTCAGGCCGACACTCTCATTATCTGTGCTCTAGATCGCAAAGAAAGCACAACCATTTTGTTGTCTACATGGAAAACTTGAAATAACTCTTCGCTTTTGTTCCTAAAAGTAGGCAATCACCAGACCTTGTTAACTCCACTCCACACCTCCCTCCACCCCCACTTAGATATCATGAGCTGTGTACACCATTAATAAGACTGTCTGCCATCTTTCTTCATCTAAGCTGTTCCTATTCTCTAGCTCTGTTTCTTCTTCAATTCAATCTGATGGAGCTCACACTCCAATCTTCTTATCCAATCTTCAATCTAATATGGAACACATATTAAGTTCCACATTCTTCATGTCTGTTTTCCCCTCCCTCTTCCTCTGCCATGACTTTCTGCCCCTTGTACAGTTTGATGTTCTCAGAACTTGCCTCTCTCTGAGTCCTCAGCTGGCTGTTCTTTGGGTAAACAATATCCCTCTTTCCTTCAAAATTCAATTTAGATCTTACATCGCCAAAGGTTTGTACTGGTTCCTTAATGTTAAATATGTTAAATCAAAGAAATGAGTCAGCACCTCTCCTCTTCCTTCCTTCCTTCCTTCCTTCCTTCCTCCCTCCCTCCCTCCCTTCCTTCCTCCCTCCCTCCCTTCCTTCCTCCCTCCCTCCCTCCCTCCCTTCCTCCTTCCTTCCTTCCTCCCTTCCTCCTTCCTCCTTCCTTCCTTCCTTCCTTCCTTCCTTCCTTCCTTCCTTCCTTCCTTCCTTTCTTTCTTTCTTTCTTTCTTTCTTTCTTTCTTTCTTTCTTTCTTTCTTTCTTTCTCTTTTTCTTTCTTTCTTTCTTTCTTTCTTTCTTTCTTTCTTTCTTTCTTTCTTTCTTTCTTTCTGTCTCTCTCTCTTTCTTTCTTAAGAATAAACTTTATTAATGTACTATTGGCATTTTCACAATTTGTCCTTTCTCTTGAGGTATACTAACATTGTATTAAATTTTCCTATCTACTATTATTTTACTTCCTAAAAGCAGGTGCAAAGTCTTCATTCCCAGATCCACAACTCTTAAAAGGTGTATAGTGGAGGGTAGGCACCATGTGATTATTTGTTGTTAATGTATTCTGTTGAGTAACACAACAAAAAAAAGCTTTATCAGTTAAGGGACCTTAGTGCTCTTGTAGAGGTCCAGAGTTCAAGTCCAAGTACCTACATCATGTAGCTAACAACCACTTGTAATTCCAGCTTTGGGAAATTTGACACGCTCTTCTGGCCTCCATAGGCACCCCCATGTATGTGTACATATACATAAATGAAAAAAAATTAAATGCTGTACATTAAATCATAACATAAGCCTGATTTTTTTCTTCCTATTTGGTTCCCTTAACCGTTGTTCTTGTTTGAAAATGAAAATTTGTAAGCTTGTGAAATTGGAGCACCTTCATCCTGTACCTTCAGAGCCAAGTCTTTATGAACACTTGCCAAGACTGTTTGACTCTTGGTCATTGTTTGTCAATTTGTGAAGTAGAAGCTAGGCTCTATGCTAATTAAAACAAGAGAGTAGAGTTTATCTGAGGTCTTAGAATGGGCAGCATTCTCCTTCCTAGAAATACACTTCAGAGATGGAGGTGTTTTTATAAAAATGCGTGGCTAGCTTTGAAGCAAAACAGACACAACTTTCCTTTTGGTATCTTTCTTTAATAAGCATACCCATATCTAAGGACCAAGTGCTCAAAATCAGGTCACAACAATTTGCCCTTGTGTATCCTCCCATCATTTGGTTAGTTGCTTGTCACTTAAATGAGAGGTGTGCTTTCATCTTGAGATGTTTCTTGCCATGACAGGCATATGGTTGCACATATACACACTTAGAAAACATCAAACATAAACAGTAGACACTAAGTGTCACAGGACCTGTTTGGCGTAGACAATTTCAGGCTAGAATGCTGTTCGTTCTTTTTAATTCTGCTATTAGAAAGGCATGCTGGTTGATGTGGTAGTGAAGGATGTAGATCAAAGAACAGAGACTAAAACAAAGGTCTTTGGCATCTCAATTAAATGTATACATAAAGCCATAAATGGAATAAAGTAATGATAGTTTATAATAAAATCTCTATTTCTAATAATCAGTCTTTCCTTACATCTTAAAAATCATTTACAACACAAAGCTAGAGTTGACTTTAGTGCTACATTTCAATTTCTGCCTGTTATGTGGTCACTTTCTGACATTTTCCTGAAATGTAGCCTCTAATTTTATGATACTACTCTGGCATCATACATGACTTGCATATATGAAAATACTAAAATAATTTGTTCACCAATTACATGCAGGGTGCTGCTATGTACTACGCATTCGGGTAAACAGGGTGGGACATAGCTCAATTCTAAAAGAAGTCAATGCAAACAGACTTTGCCCCCAAAATAATATACAGCAGTGAAGGAAAACCCACATACAATGCTACAACATGGAGGGCTAAGTCTACCATCTTAACATTGCACAATGTTGTTGCCAGCTGTCTTTTGAGACTTTCCATGTCCTCCAACCAGGCGTTAAATTCTGTGCTGTTTTCAGACCCTTCTCAGTATAGTATTTCTACATGTCTCATTTACCTCAGCACACAGTTCTATTATATATTAGTATCTATACTTTTGTTTTTATTCTGATATATGGGCAAAGTTGGCTTTTTCAAGGGTGTCTCTACCATTAAAGTATAGAGGTTGTTAGCCTTTCCTCTCCCACGATATGTATCATAGCATAGTTATATTTGCCCTATCTTTCTCATTAATATGCTCTGAAACATAAGTTGCTACTTAAATTGTTGTTTACTTCAACAATTTAATCAATTGATGGAGAAAAAAAAACCAACAACAATAATGGACATTATATATAGGTTCAACAAAGAGAAAAGGGTTTATTAAACTTAAAAATTTACAACCAAAAATAAAAATAAGTCTAAAATCAGTTGTATGTAAAAATAATCAAAATGGCTCAACCTCAAAGGTCAAGAAAATAACATTACAGTTCTTCTCTCCCTCAAGAAATACAATCATCTTTCCTGAGTACTTTTCTGTTAGATTTTGTATCCCAAGTCTCATTCAGCCTCCTGAAATAAAGCCATTTGAAATCAATCTCAGTGGGTTTAGATTCTATAAGATTATACAAAAATACAATTTTAAAGAAAATTGATTTTTAGCTACCATATTCCTTCCTGAGTTATTATCTTTAATATGTTATTAAATAAACATTTTGCTTAAAATTTGTTTTAGAAAAAAGTTGCCGTTGTTTGATTTTTTTATTGCACTTTAATTAGAAGTAGATCCCAATTCCCTAAAATGATCAAGCAAATGCAGCACTTTCTTTAACTGACCCTGAAGTCTTTAAAACCATGAACACAAAACTTTAAAAATCTTAACTAAATACATATAATGTTTGTCTTATTATATTCCTTTCTAAAATACCTCTTAGTGTAGTGTCTAGAGTAAAATAGAAAATAAATATCCTTAAACCAAATCATGGAGGCAGAGTTACAGCTGAATGGCTTTTCTGCAATCAGTAAATTAGGCATTTAAGAAGGTCTGTTTGCAAAATAGTGCTCTGCTGGCTTTTAAAAAGCAGATTTAATGTTCATTAAGGCAGAGCCTGATGATATGAAAGTGCCCAGATGTGGGTGCAGTTGCGGCAGCACACAGGGTTCCCACAGCTCTTTCTGCACCAGGCAGTGCTCCGATCTAACTTCCCAGCTTGAAGCCACCCACCCTTATACCCAGAGAGACCTTCCCACAGGTAGGATGGAGTGAAAACGCTAGCAAGCAAGCACACCAAAGTCCTGCTCTGAAATGCTGTTTATTTCTCAAGCCTTTTAAAAGGACCAGCATGAGTCTTGAGAGCAAAGACAATAAGCAATCAAGCTGCTCAAAAATTCTTATTCAGTTTTTATCATAAACTTTGTTATTTGTGTTTAGGGGGACAATTAACAGTTTTAATTGTTTCTACACATTTCCAGGAGCAGGTCACCATGAACTCTTAAGGTAAGACCAAGGAACAAAGTGACAGTCTCTTGCCTTTATGGCATTCAGAAGTTGTCTCTCAAACAGCTGAAAGAACAAAGCAGTAGAGAACCCAGTCCAAACGTTATGTCATCCTTGGAGTGGTGGAAACCGTTCACTACTGCACTGCACCTCTCTTCTGTTTTGTACCTGGTAAACATGACCAGACTCCTACCTCCCACCAGATACAATGGCTTCCTGCTGTCTGCTGCTGGTTTGTTCCTGCTGTTTGAAATGGACTGGCCTATGGTTTATTGCAGTCACAGGAGCGGCCTTTTCACTTGTGAAGGAGGCTAGAGGATAGCTTATGTTTCCCTCAAAGTCAGATCTGTGATCACTGGAAATAAATCATCAGAAAGACGAAAGGTTTTTACTCAATTATAAGAGCTCCCAAACTCCTGACTTTACTGCCAATGAAATTACATAAGCAGCAACCAGATAGTGTCTCTGGGGTAACTATAGACTAAGGATATGGTCATCAGCAAAACTCTGGACTCTCATTGCCATTCTGCATTTTTTTAAAATTTATTTATTTAAAAAAGTTTGTTTTTTTTCATTTTGCATACCAATCCCAGTTTAATCTCTCACCTTCATCATCAATTCAGTTCTAGGTAGTGTAATGGTTAATCTTCATTTTCAACCTAAATATAGATCCAAAATCAGCTTGAAAACACACCTGGGGAGTGCCCAAGATGGAGTTTCCACATGGTAGAAGTCAAGGATTAGTAAGTAGGAGAAGCATGCAGAGTATTTATTGTTCTTGGCTTCTCCCACTCAGTGTGACCAGTTCCTCATGTTCCTACTGTGTGCCCACCCCTAGTGCCTCGTGCTTCCTTATGCTAACTGCACTGGGATGAACTGTTCCCTTCAAACTATACGCCAAATACCTGATCTGCCAGGCAAGTCGTCAGAATAACTAGATAAGTAACTAATACACATAGCCATTTATCTTTAGGCAACTTGTATAAAGTTATAGCAGTTGTCAACTTTGCTGTATACTCTTCCATACTGCTGCAAAACCTAAAAAGATCTACAGGGTAGGCTTATGTTATAAGTTAGTATTGAGTATCTTATTTGAATAACAATAACAACAAAAACAATAAGAATATTTAATAGAAACCCTATGGAGGGAGCAGTTCTAAGTGACAGATAACAGAAAGTCTTAAAATTACTCCCTTGTGAGAATGACAGTGTTCACTTATAAAGTTTCATGATAAATGCCAACACAGTAATGAGCTCTTTAAACCAATTGTAGTGAATCAATAAGCCCCCAAAGCAAATGGTACACATATTGATTTGAAATGGGGCTAGGAGACAACTCAGAAAAGACTTGACAAATTAATGAAGTTGAAATGGAAACAGGGACTAAGAAGAAAGAAGTTGGATTGAAAGGCACTTTTTGTGTTCACAGACAAGCCAAATTCCAGGAAATCAGGGTACCAAAATGAATGTCAGTATCTGCATCAAAGGTACTTCAATATAAAAAGAGGTGATGAATAGGGAGTCCACATCCAATTCCACTCAGCCCAGTGGATGGCACAGACTGGGTATAAGTATATTTCACGATCACAGAGACTCATAGTTTATACCTGAACTGAGATTTGGTAACAAATCTTGGAGATGCCTATCTGATTTTCTTGCTTTATTTTTCACAATACTTCTCACTAATTTACTTATTTATGTTGCTAATTATGTTCATATTTCTTTCAGAATACAAAACCTACTAACAAATTCTTGGAGACCCTCAAAAGCATTGTGGCCTTCTGGTTAAAGTAGGGGCTTATGGGAGTCAGGTGATCAGTAGGGTTTTATTTGAAAAAGTCCTAAGGAATCTAAGGTAAGATATGAAATTGCTACTGGGCATTGAGTGTAGTACCTTATCTTTTAAGAGTTAGAGTTAGGTTATATAGAATTACGATATTATAATGCCATGAAGTGAAAATGGTTCAAGAATTTTCTCTATTTTAATTCTCATATTATTAACTTATTGAATAAATATATATCAAGGACTCTTTCTGTGCCTGGCAATCTTTTAGATACCAGATGACCAAGATCCTTTTAAAATAATTTATGAAACAGGGTTTGAGAGTTAACATACCCTTGAGGTAAAACTGCAAAAGTATACTGCTGGCTTCATGGTCTACTAGTGGTCTTTATGGACAGGTACGGAGAAAAAGGCATTTGCTAGATCAATGGCTTCATACTGTGTACCAGGAAATGTGTTAATCTGCTCAAATAAGCACACCACATTTTGTATAGCAGTTAAAATTGGAATCACTACTTGATTGTGTTTGAGATAGTCAAATGTCATTCTCTATGATCCATCTCTTGTCTTTGAGGTCAAATAGGGGAGTTCAAGAGGGATATAATGGGTACCACCAGTCTTGCATCTTTCATGTCCTTAATGATGGTATTTATTTCTGCAGTTCCTGTAGGGATGAGATACCGATTTTGTTTCACTATTTTGTCTGGTATAGTCAACTCTGGTGCTGTGGGTTGTTCTGTATGCTGCGAATGTGTTGCTCTGATTGGTTGATAAATAAAATGCTGGTTGGCCAGTAACCAGGCAGGAAGTATAGGCATGATAAACAGACAAGGAGAATTCTGGGAAGAGGAAGGCTGAGTCAGGAATCGCCAGCCAGACACAGAGGAAGCAAGATGTGAAGGCAGATCTGAGAAAAGGTACCAAGCCATGTGGCTAAACATAGATAAGAATTGTGTGTTAGTTTAAATGTAAGAGCTAGTCAGTGGTAGGCCTGAGCTAATGGCCAAGCAATTTTAATTAATATAAGCTTCTGAGTGATTATTTTATAAGCAGCTCTGGGGTCTGTGGGGTTGGGCAGGACCATAGAAAACTTCAGCTACACTCTAGTGGCTTCCACTTCTCCTTTCCAATCGTAATATCCCTCATTGCAGCTCAGAAAACCAATGCAGAGATTATGTGTATGTGTGTGTGTGTGTATGTGTATAATATCTTTATATATAATATATTTAAATATCTTTATACATATAATAATATATATGATAGGTATAGATATTCTAATGATAAATTCTTGATTTGGGAATAACCACAGCATGATTTGGAGCACCTACTGGACCTATCTTGAATTGGAGTTCAGACAAAATTCCAGTAATCACCTAACTTCCATAAGCCCCTATTTTAACTGAAAGGCTACAATGTTTTGGGGGATCTCCTAGAATTTATTAATGAGTTTATAACCTAAAAGAAAGATGAAGATGATCAGTAATGTAATAAATAAAATAGTAAGAAGTTTTGTGTAAAATAAAACAAGAAAACCAGGTAGGTATCTTGGTCTGCTACCTCTTCTAAACTTACTGCCCTGTTCCTGCAATATCCCTTAACCTTAGTGGAAGAGTTGCATTGTAGATGCATCAGGTGGGGTTGGGTATCCCAAGTCACTTATTCACTGCACTGTGATCACTTGTGAATTTCTGTAATTGCCTCCATCTTCTGCAAAATGAAGCTTCTTTTGATGAGTAATGGGAGTTACACTCACCCACAGTTATAAGTATAGGGAACTCAGTTATATACCATATTAGTTTAAGGAAATGGCAATAATAGGTTCGCCTCTAGCCTTGCAGTAATAGGCATGAATTCCCTCCTGCTGAGCAGGCCTTAGATCTAATTAGATAGCTGTTCGTTACCCCCAAGATAAAAGTGCCAATACTGCACCATTGGAAATTTCTTGCCAGGCTGGTCATTGATGTGGTTCACAGGTTTCACATCTGGGCAGGACTATCAGTTGCTTTTCTCCCTTGGCAGCTTGCACAGCACCTTCCAGAACTATGAGAGCTAGTCCTAAGGGGCAGTTACACAGGACAATTTGAGCTCAAGTCCTCCAGTATCTGTGACGGAAGTTTGGAGTCTTCTACAATAGAGGCATACCTCCAAGTTTTGAAAGGCAATCAAGGGGAATGGTGGCAGCCTGTGTTGTCTGGGGAGTTTCTTGAGCCTCGCTACCCCGACAAAACAGCTTGAAGGGAGGTTTCCCAGGCCTGTAACAATACTATGAGAGCTAGTCCTGTGTGTGTGTGTGTGTGTGTGTGTGTGTGTGTGTAGATACTTTCACCAATATCCTTAGTGTTATTTATTATTCATCCCTCCATTTCCTTTTGTTTTATTCTCCTTCCCACTCTTTAGTAAATGTCCCTCATGCACAACTCTCCCCTTTCGCCGCTCATAACACCTGTGACTTACTGTCTCTTTCTCTCTCTCTAGAGATACTTCTGTCTCACCCTCCCCTGCACGGTCCCCTACCTACTTTCCTGACTTCTACTGTTACTGCAGGTTACTGCTTGATAGTGTTTACTGGACATGACAGGGATGCTGCATGCAGACACGTCGATGTAGATGGGGGAATTTTCATGCGGCACCATCCCTAGGCGAAGAGCTGCATTTATGTGTCTTTGTGTACATATATAATCGCAAATGCACACAAAAGGAGGAGATCACTGAAAATATGTTAAGGGCTTCTGTATGAAGAAAGAAAGACAATGTAAGATATGCAGGCATATGCCCAGCTCTATGGCTCATGACAAAAATATTTTAAATGGAATTAAGCAGAGTAGAATAGCCACCATTATGTTATATTTGACACAATTGTTCCTCAAATATATGCCTCCTCTAATCAGATTTCTCCCACCTCAATATAAAGTTAAAGTTACTATAATGATTCTCATTTAAATTCCAGTTAAGGATGTTATGTGGCTTATGGAACCTGATGCATGTGACCAATCTCCGGAATAAAAGTTCTCATTAAGTTATCAAAGATAATAGTCACTTCCACTGAAGAATAAGCACTATTTGCAGGGACTACATTAATATCCTCATCTGTGATGTTTCAAGAAAGACTAACTCTGTAGTGACAGCTAATGAAAGTGACTGAAGAATGTGAAGATTAAAAGATCAGTATGAATCAGGAATCAATCTGTGAAACCCATGAGTCATAAATGTGCCTGCTGTTTCCCACAGGCCTCTCCAGGCTGTGGGTACAAATGGTACTATATTTTCTGCTGGCACCCTGTTCTGACAATGCTTGCTCCCCATCTGCACGTGCAGGATACCAGCCACTTCCTTCATAAGTTTTTGCATGTTCCGCAGGTACCAGGCTCCTTGGCTGTAGCCATTCTCTGCCAATTTGATCTCGAGTGTTTTTTTTTTTCCCCCCCTGGGAATTGCAGAATCATTTTCATGTCTGTGCATACACACACTGCTGTCAGGTGGTGCCGCCTCTGCAGGGCAATCCTTGTGCTTCTGCTTTGTCTGGCACATTTCTTGGTACCTGCCCGATATCACTGTCACTTTGGTCAGATTCCAGAGTGGATCAGGGTTCTACCAATCAGTTGTTGCATGAATCCCTCATCCATACATAGAACGTATGTGATGCACCTTTGGGGGACTTAGTTCTAAAGCATCATACCCTATGCCTTATTACATTTCAAGGATGGCTTTGAAATTTGCATTTAATGGCACCATTTCTTATAAAAGCTTTGGTCAAGCAATGCGTTGTTATTGAGATTGCCCCCAAGACAATCTTTTCTATTTGACTTCTTTTTTTCTTGAGTTGTCACCTTAAATTCTCCCTGAAGTTGAGTCCCAGCAGCCTAGCCTCACCGGCCCAACCTCCAGGTGTCTATATAAAAGGGCATATGGTTTACACTAAAGCTTAGATCCCTCTACACTTGTAAAAAGCATTTTAAAACCTTAGACAAGTCAAACATTAAATCTCAACACTTGTCTGAATTATTTTTAAATTTCTACTTTCTCTTGAATCACTTTTTTGGTTGTTGTGGCTGTTGCCTGCTCTTTTGTTTTCTAACCACTGCTGAAAAAGGTGGTTCAATTGAATTTGTTTAGAGGCAGAGGGCAGTCTTCTGAGATTTATTATTAGTTCTTTGCATACTCTTTGCAAGCCTCAGTCCAAACCCATTACCTCAAGGGAGAGTCAAAACACTACGAGTTGGTGGACAACAGAGGAAATCACTTTTCAGTAGTTTCCCATGAGGACAGATAAAATAGCAACTCTATAGAACTAGTCCTATCATTAGGATATATCTATGTGTTTAAAAAGTTAAAAGAAAGTTGCACTTATCACCATTAGAATATTTTGGAACATTAATGGTGACTCAGAATTACTTAATCTTTTTTTTTTGTTTGTTTGTTTGTTTTTTCGAGACAGGGTTTCTCTGTGTAGCTTTGTGCCTTTCCTGGAGCCAGAATTATTTAATCTTGAGTGTTCTGCCATTATTACAAATGGATATTTGCAACTTGGCATGTGGCTTATCAATTCTTGTTTCAAAAAGTTGTTAAAAGGTAGAAGTTACTTTGCTTTCAAATTTACTACTTATTTTCTATATTAGAAAATTATATTTTGGTCTTAGATTATCATTTCAAATGAGTTGGTGACTTTGGATTGTGATATGTGATAAAAGGGTTTCTTCTTTCTTTTCTTGTGAGAAAACCAAGGTAGAGGTATAAATAATCACTGCCTATAGTTCTGTAACTCCTAGCAGTCTGTGTAGTGGAGGAATCAAAGAATACAGTTAAAGATTGAGCTTGTTGGTTTGTTTTTGGAGCAGGGGAATGAGAGGCATTTACTTCAGGGTATTTTGCTCAGTGATCACTTAGTGACTTGGAAAAATATTAGAAGAGTGGGAAATAAATAAATAAATAAATAAATAAATAAATAAATAAATAAATGTAGCTGTAGCTAATTTATGGTGGAGACACTGTGAGATGATTCATATTAAAAGGAAGTTTTCTTAAGAAATAGGGAAATTAGCTGGGTGTAGTGGCACACACCTTAATCTCAGCTCTCTGGAGGAAGAGGCAAGAGGATTTCTGTGAGTTTGAGGTCAACCTGGTTTACGTGGAGTTCCAGGCCAGCCAATGTAGAGAGACATTCTATGAAGAGAGCTCTGTAGAGAGACACTGTCTCAAAAAACACAACAGCAACAAAAAGAAATAGGAAAAATTTCTATAATTTCTTTCAGAAGTGATTATAAATGTGCATCTAAAATAGTATAGCTAAAGGTATTTCCTTAACATTTAGAAAAAGAAAATGCTTCTCTCCAATGGAAGCCAAACATATCTTTTTATTCTTTTTTTTGAGGCAAATGTATCTATGTATCTATCTATATATCTATCGTGTATATGTGTGTGCACATTGTTCATACACATCCCTATGAATCCCACAGTGTACAGGATTCTCTGGAACTAAAGTTACAGGTAGTTGTGAGTGCTTGATGTGGGTGTTGGCTGCCCAACTCAGAACTTATGCAGGAGCATTAAACACTGAGCCCTTTTTTTAAAGACCACAAATATTTCCTTTAAATGAAATATTTCCTTGAATCTTCTGTATGAGCACTAACAATGAAACTTGAAAGAAGTCCTTGTAAAAGCAAATAGTGTAAGATGTGTTACTAGTGCAATGGCCTCAGCTACCCTGTAAATTAATGTCAAAAAGTCATTCTGTAATCTGCTCTATACAATGTGACTTCAAATAAGTTACTTCATTCCTTCTTTATTTATTCAAAAATGCTAATGAAATCTCCCCCACAGTACCAGGCCACTTACAATTGGTAGAGCGAACTCAAATTAATGCATAGTAACTGTGCAAAAAAGTGATAAAAACACCGAAGTCATGGTGTTATAGTGGGAGACACTAACCTAGTCTGTGATCAGATGACATATTGCCAAGGAAAATTATTTGAGCAGAGATAAGTAATATGAATACTATTTAACCAGGCTAAATAGATAGCAAAAGACAGTAGTATATCTAAAGACTCCAAAGAGGAAGAGAGACAGCTTAAGGTCATCAAGGATGGGATACAGAGGGCAGGAAGCAATGGGAGAGTCTATAATGGGGGCGGGGGAGCTAGTCAGGGCTAGGGCATAGCAGTGTAAGAACTTGAAGCACCTATGAGAATTCAGTCTTTGTCCTGAACTAAATTCTGGGAAATATTCACACTATGTGGAACAAGTCTTTCAGAGTTGGATGTAGGAGAGGAGTTAAAAATTTTCAGATTGTCAAGATGAGGGCATATGAATGTTGTTTGAAGACTAGATGGGGTGAGTGTTGGGCCAGGGCATTGTGGATACCAGAATTATTCTTACTTTCTAGAACTAGAGACAGCCACAGAAACAAATCAGTGGGCCTTGTTGTCTTCCTCCATCATAGTCTTTCCTTTCAGAACTCAGCACAGATCTTAATGATCCACAAGAGTTTTAAAAATGGGCTAATTTAAAGATGATTTGTTTTTCATATCCCTATGTACTTAAATGTATTTATTAATTATAATGTATACCATACTGTTTCATTGTTTTAAATCTATGCTGGGTCTTTGCAAACAAGAAAAATTTAAGTAAGATAAAAATTAAATCTTGAAAAAAAATTAAATCTTGAATAGATAATAAAAATCAATGACAAGTAAATAATATTTCTATATAAAAAAAGGTACACTAAGTGCTTCTCGGCCTGCACACTAGTGACTTCTTGAGAAGGAAAATTCATCATTGAGATGGTGCCTATTTTTGAATGCTTAGCAGTATCCATAGTCTAGTGCACTGGATTTTTGTAGCAAGTTGCCTTTTCCTTAGATGTGGTACACAAATACTCCCAAGAGTCCCTGTGGCATCATATGAGTTGATAACAGTAAAATATTGTTAATGCTACTGAGTCACATACATCAGGACCGAATTCTAAGTTATGGGGGACATACTTGGCCATTTCATAGATAATATATTTGAAGTTGGTGGACCATGAGGAGAAAGTAGGAAAGTGCTGTGTAGAAAAGTCTCTCCTAAGAATGCCGGAGTGTTTTAGGCACAGGGAATGCTAAGGATGTATACCTTGCTTTCTTCTGTGTGCACACTCATATCTATATATTTGCTTTTTGAAATTCATACCTTTAGTCTTGTATATTCTCTGATTTTTAACAATTAGTGATGTGAGGCTGTGTTTTATTTCCATATTACCTTGAGAGCTATACAGAAGGTCACCATAAGTTCTTATTTATTGAGAAAAGGTTGTAAGGATAAAATACTCTGATACACTGTTTGTAGCACTTTAGTGATTTGTCCAGCATTGGTCCTGCCCATATATGTCTCATTTGACTGAAATCCACACAAACTCCTCACTTTCTTTTGTGGTCACTGATTCCAGATATACACAATTCCTTGTCTGAACATACTAGATGTGTAAAAGGAAACAAGAAGTGGTTTTTCACAGTACTTTCTGAGTAATTTAGTAATATAAAATAGACTTTTGGAGTCTAAATCTACTGTAGGAAGGATTAGTTACAATTGATTATATTAGACATTTTTTATTTCATGAAATTAATAGTGTGTCACTCAAACTCCCTCTCTAAGAAGACATAAAAGTAAACAACTTACTTTCAATTTCCCACCCCTTGAGCAGGTCATGTATGGCATTAATAACTTCCAATCATAATAGTAATTGTCTCATATTTGGCTAAAAAGTCTGATGTCATTAGGAGTTCCATGATGAGAAGAATCTATTGAAGAAAGAACAGTCATAAATGTAATAGAATTGAGATGACATTAGCCAGAGATAATTTTTCCAAAATTACTAAACCAGCAAGTGTACTTCTATCCTAAACCTGTTGCCTCCAAACAATGTGACAATAACTAAGATATTTTCATTTGTTTTTCTTTATAGATGAAAAAAACCTAGAATTTATTTTTTTAGACTTAACTACTAGAAGAGTCATTGTATAATGCTGTCTTCCATTTAATTCTGTTATCTTGCTATATTTTAACGGTATAAAAGTAATCATTCATATAAATACCATCTACCAAACAAAAAATAATTATATATCTAATTTATTGAGTTTTTGATTATACATAATATTTGAACCATCAAATACTGTCTTTTTGTCTATTCACTTGGCAAATACAGTTTGCTTTAGAACAACTTTTTAAGTCCTCTAAAGTATAAATACCAGCTAGATGCAATTTTACAATGCATACACGAACACATACACACATAGAATTACATGGATATATATATATACATATATATATATATATATATATATATGTATATATATATATAATATGGAAAGTGTGGGATACGTAGGTACATAGATTAGCTATTCCTGCACTAATTTCTAAGTGAGGAAAAAGTCTCAAACCAGCACATAATCCACTTCAAACAGGCACCCTGAGGTGGAGCTGTATCAGAAAGCAGCTTCTTTGGTCAGTCAAGCCTTTCTGGATACATCTATGTACCACTGCAGAAGAGGAATGAGAAACAAAGGGAGAATCACAGAGCGTCACTCAATAGTATCATCTAAGAATGTAGTCCATTGGCCTACCCAACTCTGCCCTTCAGAAGTTCAAAAGTCTCTTCATATCAGAGATCCTCAAAGGGGGAAAGCATTTAAATTTATTAAATCAATCCTATTTTCTTCTAACCTCCACTCTAGGTCAAGCATCAGTAGCAAAGTACATCAAAATTCTTTTGTTCTTCAAAAGGGAAGAGCAGAGTAATCAAATAATCATACCTGCAATCTAGAAATGACAATGGAGGTTACATGCACACATCAAAAAGGCCTGGGAGTTAGCAGCTCAATACAAGGCAGGAAAGCAGATGGAGTAATCATTTTGCACAAAAAGCAAGGAAATGAATTTAGGTTCAGGTACAATTCCAAGGGACCAGTAATATAGTCTCCGCTTTCTGAAAATATATCTTAATTCCTTTAAGCAAAGGCAGGTCCTACCATGATGGCAAGAGTTAGGAAAGACTAGAGTTGGTGGGTCCTTGAGAAATCAAGCAGGGAGGTAAATGCACGTCAGTGACGTGGTCTTGGGTGGAATAGTAATTGGTCCACGATAGGTTCTACATCATTTGTAAAATATGAAGTGCAAGGAGAAATTTTGCTGGGGTTCTAAGTGACACAATGGGAAAGAAAGAAGCAAATCTTTCTTCGGGATGCTAAAAGCAGACCCATGTTGTATCCTTCCTTCCATGTTTCCACACTCATTTGTATCACTTTCCTCTCCATTCTTCAAGCTTGGCTACTTCCACCTGGACTTTTGTGTTGGTGGCCTCCTGTCTCTCAGCATAGTCTCCTTTATTATATTGCAAGCTCCCTCTGATTCCTCAAGTATCTAGGTCAACGTCACTTTCTTAGAGAGGCCGTCTCCATCTCCCCTACTAATGTCCTCTGCTTTCACCAGGATGTCTCTGCCTCAGCCCCCGGTGTTCAGAGCTGCCTTTGTTTATCGTCTATCTTCCTTCCATGAGCCCTGGCTTATTCATGTCTTCTCCTTAGTTCAGCCTCCAGGACCCAGAACTGTGGACATTCCTAGGGACCAACAAATGTTGGGCTAATGTTTCATGCTTTTCTATAGGGTTTCTTCTTTTTCTTTAGAGCACTTTTTAGAAGGGATATCATATACTAGTTCGTGTTCTTTTTCTACATCCCTCCAAAAATAATAAATAGAAATTAAATAATACACCACCTAAAATTTCCCAGTAAAATATCTTGACATGAAAAATAAACATTTTAGTATAGTGTGGTTGTTGTGAGCACCCTAAACTAGGAAGATTTATGTCTTTCCAAAGTGTCAGAATTTATTGAATAAAAATAAATTTATAAGCTATGATATCACTTTCATTGACTGTAATTTACCAAGTAGTCTCAACTTCCTCTCATAGTTGAATTAACAGTTCTTTTATTGCAGTTTTAATTAATATGGTCATTCTCAGATCACATATTACAATTCACACAATGATGTGTAGCATATACAATGGCTAAAAATGATTAAAGAGTCCTTAAAATTCAAAGGTCTTACGAGAGACAGGCAGAATTGTGAAGAGAGTCACTGTAAGTGAGTATAAATTAATAAACGCAGTTGGAGAGCTGCTGGAGGTATGCCGAACTGAGACAGCGTGTCAAGAGCAGCCACAGAGGCAATGGACCATAGGTGAGATACTGGACCAGGCCTGGATGGGCATGTGGCCAGACAAACAGATGGATAGACAGATGGCAATTCGACAAGGTGGCGTCAATCCATGGGGAACGTGCTGAGCTGAAGCCTTGGGGAGCATCAGGAGTCTTCTTGATAAATGCACACACCTGGTGCTTGGATGGCAGGTGGTAGGGTTGTTACCACGTCATGCTGGGTACCTTTTATTTTTTCCCATTGAGGTCTAGGTGAGGGTGTTGCATTCTTCATTGGTTTGGTGTGTGCAGTATGTCATCAGGCCTGTTTTGGTTGTTTTGTTTTGTTTTTCTGATAGAGTTTTACTACACTCAGATGTTACCAATCTACACTGATAAATTTTGATAAGTACTACCATTTTACTTACGTGAATAATATTAACCTGTACCTCATTGTTAGTGTTATCTACATGCACAAATAAGTTATGAAGATACCCCACTGCTCCCTTTGTGCTCACAGTAGAGTCAAATGCTGCTTTGTAAGGGCCATCTCCCATGACCATTTCATGCCCTATGTGCTAACTCAGCAGCATAGAACACAGCCTGATCTTCACAGTGACTGGTGATGGAATTAAAGTTCACAAGACCTAAGGAGGCTCATAGGATACAATACATAGGTGTCAGTGTATCATAAGCTTGATACATCATAGCAGAAAGCATGCAGATTTCCTCTTTTGTTCTCTCATGATTCTACAGTTGGGTTATATTATTGCCATTTTTCTCTTGAAGAAAAAAAAATCATTGAAAACATGATGCTATTTTATGGCTGTGCTGGGATTCGAACTCATATCTAAGTTCTTTCCACCATGGTACTCTGTTTCAATTAAAAAGTTTCAAAGGGTTAGGGGATAATGTAAGATTATTATTCACATGTTTCAAAGGAGATAATATAGAGTTTGTTGCTAGAATATAAATATTAATTTTAATAAACTTTATTGAGTCATATGCCTCACTGAACCTAATCTAAACTTCATACAAATTTTGGCATGCCCCACGGGCTAGTGGTCCTGCCAGCTTGGTATATTTCCCCTGTGTTATTTGCTTTTGTGGAAATGTTCCTTTTTATTTCCAATGAGGAAAGTTTCTGGAGTGAGGGATGAGACAAGTCCTTATGGGCTTATTTGGGTGACGAGAAGGTGAAAAGGAATAAGAGCTTCATTTGAGTATGTGATGCCATCCTCCTGAATTAAGCATACACCCTTATAGAATTAATGAGAGTTGACTTTGCAAATGCAGGAAATATTTTATCCAAGCATCAGAGCAAGGCATTTTGTAAAAAAAAAAAATCTTTGGTAATACACACACACACACACACACACACACACACACACACACACACACACACACCATTTCCCCACTTCTGTACTTGACAGACCCTGATCTCTGCACTTGGACACAGAGAACGTTTGTGTAGAGCACTCACATAAAGTGTCAAACATGGTAGTACTTTGAATTTGGGAGGTTTAGGAAAATCAGAGTGCTCAGTTGTATGGAAGCATCAAATGATTTACTGATGTGGAACTGACCACCAGCCAACAAGAGGATCATTTGGTAATATATATATATAGCTATGCTTTAGAAAACACATGAGATAGCCTTGTGCATTTCAGGCATGTTGAGACACAGCACAGATGCCAGGCATGCTAAAAGGTTTAGAATCTAACAGAGGAGTGGGCACAGCCTTAGGAATTTCTGTTAAAGGGTTTAGTTTGGCTTAGCATGCCCATTGCTGATAATTCAGTGGCTGCCCACTTCTTTATTGGTCAAGTTCTGAGTGCAGGTTAGCTGAAGAGGTCACAAGTTTCCACTGTGTATTAATATTAGAAATATTCTCCCTAGTCTTTACCACATATAAGTGTACATTAATGGTGCAAGATGAGTTCTATGAGGACATCTTTGTGCATGTGTACCGTGTGCTTTTGTCACATCGCTCCCATCATCCTCTTATGTCACTTTATTCCTCCTGCTGGTCTCCATGCTTTTTCTATGTTACCCTTCCACTTCCATGGTTCTGAAATTTTATATCAAGTCTAGCTTCTGAGTAAGAGAGAAAAATGTGACATTTGTCTTTCTAAGTCTGGCTATATTTTTAGCTGAATACAATGATCTCTAGTTTTATCCATTGTCCTTCAAATGACATGATTTGTTCTTTTTCATAGCTGAATAAAATTCCATCACACACACACACACATATTATTCTTCACCCACTTTTTCTGCCCCATTGCCATGTAGATTGACATGTTCCCTATATACTATTGTGAGCAGTACAATAAACATGAATGCATAAATATCTGTGCGGTGCCATCAGAGTTCCATCTCAGCAGCAGTTCTAAGTCCCTATCTCACCCTACAGCAGTATCCTCTCCATCTACACTTCCTTGATGACCAAAATGAGATCTCCTTCCTAATAGCTTCGACAAAACAAAGCAAACAAACAAAAACTAAGACCATACTTAATGAAGGAGGCAAAAGACCACAATAATTTCGACTGCAAAATGCTGGTGATCAGGTAAATTGAAGAAGATACAATGAGCTGTAAGGACATTTCTATGTTCATAGATCATCAGGAATAGTGTTATGAACATGAGTATGTTACTGAAATTGATCAACAGATTCAATGTAATCCCCATTGGAATTCCAATGGCATACATTCATCATTTTTAATAAAAATTTTTGTTGTGAAAGCATACATTAAAGATTTGATTTTCTTTTTTAAAACAGTGCCATTCCTTAGATATCCTAAGAATGTGTGGTTAATTATTCTTTGAATGAAAATAAAGAATCTTTAGGCAAAATGTTCCATTTTGTGCAGGGATCCTACAACACCTTGGAAGTAGTGACCCTCCAAGACTTCCACCTGCTCTGAATGTGTGGAGTTCAGTTAATTGTGAGACCCCCTTCCTTTTACATAGCATTTAAAAACAGAGATGCTTAAGACAATGGAGATAAATGTTTTCTGCAAGTGGTCAATATGAAAAGGCTCCATTCCCAGGCAAACGGCTCTAATCACCCACTTCTCCCCGTGCCCCTGCCCTGTTGCAATGTAGCTTTGCTATGTTTTGTCATTAACAGGTGGGGTCTATTTCTTTGATTTCTCATCCTAAGAATAGCTTTTGGATCTGCCTCCAAACGGGCAAATGTGGCTCTGATGAGGCAATCGTGACACAGTGAAGCTTAGCAGCTTCTGTACTTTTCCTCCTGGGACTTTGCATCACCACACTTCAGAGGTTAGAGACCATCTGGGGTGACAGGGCATGGTCCCATGAATTGAAAATGATGAATACTCTGTCTAGATGAGGTCCACTGGGCTGCGGTCATCTGAACAACTCCTGATAAGACCAAGAAAAGAACTGTCAGATGACGGACAGAAAATCACCAGAAATGAATGTGTACTTCATTGTTCTAAGACTCCCAAGTTTTGTTGTGGAATAGTAATAGCTGATGTAATTTGATATGCTCTTTTCTTTGCCTGAAAATCACATCTGCTGAGAAGTGATTTTCTTTTTCTTTTGAAAAAAGGCCTGGAGTACTAAATTTCATGTTTCATTAATTCATTATGCTCTTTCAGTCCCTGTGTCAAATGTCAATACAGATGGTGCTTTTATTGTCATAGGTAATCTGTGAATTGATTTTTAAAATTAAATACTGTGACAATACCAAGTTGACTTATAAGTCTTATTTTCACTTGTTTTGAAAGAAACAAAAATATTGTGTAGATTAAAATACAGGAAAAGCCATAGAATCTAAAGAAGATTAACATATGTACTTCAAGATCTTTTCATTACATGTTCAGTGCTTCAGTGATAGGCATCAAACTGCCACACTGTCACTGTCACTGCAGATATAGCTTTGTGTGTCAATTCAGCAGGGAGTCAAAATTCTTGAGATAGATGGAACTGGGGAGATTATAAAGAACAAGCTACCCCATTCTGTTTTAGAGATGAAGAAACTGTGAATCCGAGCTGGTCTTGGGCAATGCCAAGTGATACATTAGAGAAAGCCCTGGGGGGGGGGAGATGGAAACTACAGCTGCCCCTATGGTACCTGCAAATCAATGGCTCCCAAGAGTTGACAAGAAAGATGCTTTTTGTTTTTTAAAAGAGAGTGTTTATAAAGTTTCTTTATTTGTTTTTAAATTTTATTTTTTCCTTCTTATTGAAACAGGGTATAGCTGGCCTGGAACTTGATATGTGAACCAGGCTGGCCTCACAAATATCCACCTGCCTCTATTTCCCAAGTGCTGGGATTAAAGACATGGCACCACCATGAGAGACCTAGACATGAGTTTTTCTGGCATAAATTCTATGTGCACAGGCAAAAATCAAAAGTGGTTAGTGGGAAGGTCCCTAGATTTTTCTTGTTTAAAGGATGTTATCCCTACTCAGCTGGAGAAGATGATGGGTCTTCCTGCTTCACTCTAATAACTTAGGACCTGAAGCAGAGATAATCCCAAGTCGTGAGAAACTCCAAATCAGCTGATTAGGTACTGAAACACAAAGAGAATCTCACCAACCACTGCAAAACCCCTATTTTCTCAGAACCTTGTAGATGCTGCAGAAACTGATTCTAGAGATTCGGGAGTTGATATTTTAGCACTCTCAGACTTCTGGACACACTGATGTTTCATGTGGGAGAGGGAGGTGGACATTGCATGTTGAAGATATATGTATACCTAGAATCAAATCATTTGACTAAAACACAGATATATGCAAGTCTAGTTTGAGGGAACTTATGAGGATAGATCTAACCAATTCATAGTGATAAGCTTTACTGATTACCATTTGATGGCTTAGAAGACAATAAATAATTTCTGTGTTTGCTTTTCAAAGCCCGAACTACATATTGGCAGAAGCATTTGCACAGAAGGTTGAAATAGAAATGGAATGACATTTCATCTCAACACATTCTGTTTATTTAAGCTGTTATTGATGTTTGTCCTTGAGATGTTCAATTTAATTTACCCTCTGTGGGAAAAAAAAAAAAAAACATAGCTACTCTGCATCCATATTGACGACTTATTCTGAGAATTCTTTGTCATTAAAAAAGTGATCAGTTTTAGAGTCAAGCAAGCAAATTGTACTCTCTTCTTTAGTTTTTCCTTTAAAAATATTTTTACTCCTATATAATGTAGACCCAAGGTTAGGATTTATGAGATAAACAAATTACCAAGGATCCTAGAGCTGCTTGTGAAGACCTTTTCATGACACATTTAAATTTCTGGTTTAAAAATAATATTCAATGAATTGAGGCCAAGGTAAAATACAGAACAGTTTGGAGTAGAAGCAGTAGGCATAAATAGAGACGATAACCATTAACATAAGCATTAGTGTGCCTGACCAAAACCCAGGAGGGACATGTCTCGGGTAGGATGATTCCACTTTAATTACTGATCCATCTTGGTATTGGTATTCTGATTCAGGAACTTAAATGTGAACATTTTGATGCACATTCAGCGCACTGTTATTACAGTCAATGGAAAACCTGAATGCACTATGCAATGGCTGGTGTTATGCTAATATTTTATAAAACTGTAAATATATTTTTGTATTTATAATTCTTCCATACAACCAACCTTAAGAAAATCTGGCCAGGCAGTGGTGGCACACGCCTTTAATCCCAGCAGAGCCAGGCAGATTTCTGTGAGTTCGAGGCCAGCCTGGTCTACAGATCAAGATCCAGAAAAGACACCAAAACTACACAGAGAAACCCTGTCTCAAAAAAAAAAAAACAAGAAAAATAAAAGAAAAGGAAAATCTGTAAGTCAGAGTGAATTAAGAGGGACTCAGGGAATATTTGCCTACCTTATACTAATGTGTGATATGTGTGATTATACATGTGTAATGATTCTTCAAAAAGCAGAGGTCTAAAAGATGCAGTGAGAAGCATAGGTCACTGTCATCCACCAACTTATATGACCTGTTTTACAGAATGGAGGACATTAGCAAGGCCCGAATTTCAAGTTATCAGTAAATCACTGAGAATCCATCAGTTACAAGACTAATTACTTCCAAAGTCCATCTAATGCTATTTTATTCTGATGTGCTTTCAAAAAGCTTGTTGGAAGTAGGCTAATCTATCCTCTTTTCCTTTCTTTTGTGAAAGCACACTATCAATCAAGACATTTGTGTAGCACTTTAACAGAGGAGGTCAGAGCATCTGATTATAAATGAATATGTGATCATTTCACACACAGTTACATATAATCTTCTATCATAGGCAGTATTAACGTGAATTTGCTGATTTTTCTATACACCTTACAATTTTTTGAATTGGTTACATCAGTGGAAGTTCAGAATGACCTTATTTATTATGACAGAACACTGTGATGAGCGAGACAGCTCTTCTGTAAATGGAAATCTGGATATTCTTAGATTTTTACTAAATGGGATGGTACCTATTCTTCACACATAGAGGGAATGGAGAACACAGTATTTCAGGGAACAAAGTCCCCTGGACTTTATCCCAATACCTATAATTAAAATTAAAAACCTATGGCTTGGGAATATTAGTGATATGCCACGTTACCAAAATTCCCAGCCCATTATATTGCTATGTTGCAGCCAATTTTCCCCAAATGGTAGGCATGTCTGACAGATGGCAGGCAAGATAATTTTAAGTAATTAAAAAAAAAAAACAGAAAATGACATAGTAAGAAAGTTATTCTCTTTTTAAATACCATTCAATACTTCTGATTTACAGCTCAGAGAAAGCCTCAGTGTGAAGCTGGTGCAATTTCTTAATGTCTTTGTAGCATCTATTCATCTCTAGCTTTAATTGAAAAAAAAAGCATATCAATGCATAGCAAGCAGTTGGCTTTGGCTAGAATTTAAAGACATCTTTTCATTGAATTCATTTTTAAAGCCTTCTGTGTTTTAAAAAGACTTTGCTTTCTTTTACAGTGACATAAGGTTTCTTTTAAAATGAATCAATTTGGGTGCTAAGTTAAATACTAGCCCAGGTGACCTTTATAAAAACCGTGAAGTGGTATCAGATGGCTAAAGGCAAGTGAAACTGAAAATAGCTGCATCGTCTGCATCAATAATTACAGGTGTATAGATTCTTATATTGGTATAATTTCACATATTATCTCATGTTGTTCATAGTTATTTGATAATGATGTAAAATATGCCAGTCAAGAATTACCATCGCTGTCTTTTACAGTGGAAGAAATTAAGTTTAAAGAAAAGAATTGATAGGTATGTGATTATAGAATAATTGATAGAACCCTAATGAAAATTGGGCTCATTTTCTCCAGAATTTATTCTTCCTTGTTACAACTCACCACTTTAACCCTAAGGTCTACTTATCCATCAGTCAATGAAAACAGAAATCTTGATGTGCCAAATAGGTGATAGGTATTAATTATATTTTCGTGGCTTTTCAGTATCTAAACCTAGGGAGATGTCATTATAATATTTCTTATCTAAAATATCTAATAGAGTAAAATTGGATAAATTGAAAATCATCAACAATTTAATATGAGGAAGATCAGGAGAAAAGTATACCTTAAAAGTGTGAGACTGAAAACTTTAACATAAAAAGCATATATTTTATATGGTAGATTTTGTGATTGCAGAAACTGTATAACATACAGAGAGTTGAAAAGAAATGTGAAATCAAATATATAAATTGTATGTTTGGTGCTGTGACAATTTAGAAAATATTTACCACCTGAATTGTATCAAGTTTCATATGAACTTTATTGTCAAGTCTTCCAGATATTCTAGTCACTTACGTTATTAATTCAGCAAATATGAAAACTAAAGCCCTTTACTAGAGTGTGAAGACTGAAGTCTCCTGAATAATGACTCAGTATGTTCATGAACATCCTTCTTTGCTCTACCCACATAAACCCTTTAAGGATGGGAAAATCTGATCTTATAGCTAGGCCTGATCCATAACATTCTTTAGGTCTTAGTTTGGGACAGCCTTTCGGAGATATCAAAGCTTTCATTATGTCATCTTAAGCTGGGATTATTTTTCATTCACAGTACTCCATTCCTCAGGATCACTGTTCATTGTAAGGCATAATCTTACAGGATTAGTGTTAAATCCCTTTCTTTTCATCCCAGCTTCTGGATACTGTTCAAACTACAAAGATCTACTCACCTGATGCGCATGCCTTGCATATTGAGCAGTTTTCGTAATTTAAAGTACATCTAGAGCAATTTAGTCCAAGAGGGCACAAATCTAGCCAGATCTCTCCAGTCTTTACCCTCAAAACCATAAAAGGGAGCACAACTGGAGAGCTGCTCTAGGCTTTTCTCTCAGTCAAGACTTTTCCCCAGTTGGCTGACAAAGTATTCCCAAGATCTGCAGGGTGATTGTTTTGATTTAGGAATTTTTTTCAGAAGAACTTATTGAAAAAGAATATGAGTTGTCTAGGCTAGATCACACAGCTGTGCATGCTAATGTGTTAATTTATCATAATATACTGCATTTGCACTTAACATTTCATATTGACTCTTTGTTTTCATCATTCTAACCCCCACATTTCAAAAGTGGTGGAATGGTATTATTAGTTCCATTTCACACACCGCAAGTAGGAAGTGTACAGTGTTTGCTATGTGGGTAGAGCTAATTAGTAACATTCAGGACAAGGCTCTCGATCTTAAGTGACAAAGATCTTTCTATGCTGGTTTTCTGTTTAGAGGAAGACACTGAAGAAACAGAACCCTGAATATAAGTATTCGGTGGAAAAGGTGACTAGGAAAGGAATGGAAGCTCAGGGAGATGATTTTTGACCAGAAGCCAGAGGCCACTGAGGTCACTGCTCTAAGAAAAGCTGGATAGAGATGTCAGGAAAGAGAACCCAGAGCTGAAATTGAAGACTACAGGGTGTTAGAGCTGAGAGGTGTCCTCAACCACATGGGTTTCAAATAAGAGCTGAGAAGCAGGTTTAAATAATATACTGAAAGGGGAGGCTGGAGCTGAGATACAAATCAGGTTTCCTGATTTCACACATTGCTTTTTCTTCCACTCAGTTTAAACATTGCTTAAAGAGGGTGTCTCAGAATTTAAATTAAGCTAAAATTGCTTTAATAAAAGTAATGAAGTCATGGGGACAATACTGATGGAAGAAGAAATAAATCGGGTTAAAGAGAAAAGTACAAAGAAGTAAAGAACAGTCTACACCCATACTTAGTCATGCATCTTCTCTAGTAACAAGTCATACAGCAATATTTCTGATTATTTATGAAAGCTTGTGCTAATGAGACTTTTATAAAGCTATTTTGCATGTCCTTGATAAGTTAATTTTAGTAAAGAGGAAAAAATGGAGCAAAGTATCTCATATGTTTTCCCTAAAACTTTATTTAGAAAAGTGTGATATTCTGTAGGCAAACTCTTCCTTCAGTGATTGTGTTTTTCTTAGCATGATTGAGAGAATGTGCAGTATTTTTAGGGAGTGTTTTGACAAGATATACTTAGCAATTTGTAAATAATAGAAAACTTGCTGATTGTACATTCTACTCAAGATATATTTGCCTCAAAGCCTTTTTAAAATTAAGTGAGTACTTTGACAATTCCATACATATGTGTGTGTGTGTGTGTGTGTGTGTGAAATACATTCTGATTTTCACTCCCCTCATGCTTTCTTCAAATAGCCCTCTGATCCTTACCAATACTTCATCCCTTTTCCTTGCCATAACTTTCTCAGATTTTTGGTTTTTCATTTTTTTTGTGTGACCCATCTACTTCAACCAGAACCATCTGTGTGAACATTGGGTTGGGACTATACATTGGAGCCCATTAGGCTCAGTAGTGGATATACAATTGAAGGCAGTGATTTCCCTTTCCCCTGAATCTATTAGGAGGAAATAATTTATCCATGAGTGGTAGGGTGCCCTAGACCCTCCTCAATCCAAGCCTGGCTATTGATGAGTCTGTTTTTGTATAAACCCAGTGTGGCCATCCACAGTTGTTGAAAGTTGGTGGTCACAATGGTGGTGTATTGATCAGAAGGTGGTATTCTGCATTCCTTGTCTCCATCTTTTGGCTCTTGCATTTTTCTGTCACTTCTACTGCAATGTCCACATAGCTTTAAGGGGATGGTGTGAATATGTTTAGGGCTGAGCACTAACTATCACTTATTCTCAGCATTTTGCACATGTGCAAGTCTTTGCTTTCACCATGATTCACTGGAAAGAGTAGCTTCTCTGATTAAGGATAGATGTGGTTAACTGTTTATAAGTACACGCACACAGAAAATGTTTGATGCCATAAAATTTAACTAAACGACAGAATTGAGTTGTCTCCCTTGCCCAGGGCTTATGATATCTCCCACTACAGGAGACTGAGATGGCTAATGTGTCAGGCAAGGAATCGCTCCTGTGGAGTGGACCTCAATTCCAGCTGGATATCAGCTGGGTACCCAGAGAGCAGACACGCCTTTTTTGCACAGTGATCAAATGAAAGCAATCAAAAAAGCAATGGGCACACAAAGACATCTTTAAAGAACCTAAAACAGATGACCCAGAAATAAAACCAGACGAGCCTGTTCCTTGGCTATTTCGTATTCTCAGTCTAGTTAATTATTTTTATCCAAGTCATGGTAGAAGCCATGAAAGTCATGTTGGCCATATGAAGGCCAAAATATATATTCTGCGAACCTCTTAGAATATTGTATGAGATCCCTGGGCCACAGCCACTTTGGGGAAGACCTGCCCAACTTGGCCACAGGTTCTGGCCACCAGCAGGTTCCCTTCTATCCCTACTGGGAAGGCTCCCCTTCTCCAAGACCCTGCCCCCATGCCCATCATGGCCCGAGACCCCAGTCACTTCCTGCTTCACTTAGAGACCGGCCCCCAGCTCCCATCCTGCCCCAGACTTCCCTTCTGGACAAGAGGTGAGTGCCTGGGCTCAGCCTAGATCCCATCCCTGGGCACCAGCCACTCCGGGAAAGACCTGCCCAACTTGGCCCCAGGTTCTGGCCACCGGGCAGGATCCCTTCTACCCCTACCGGGAAGGCTCCTCTTCTCCAAGACACCTGGCAGACCCTGCAATCTCCATGCCCTGCCCCCATGCCCATCGTTGCCTGAGACCCCAGCCACTTCCTGAGACTTAGAGACCGCTCCCCCCCCACAGCACCCATCCTGCCCCAGACTTCCTGTCTGGACAAGAGCTCCCATCCTTCCCTGGACTTCTCATCTGGACAAGAGAGCTCCCATCTGGACAAGAAAGAGAGACTTCCTGAATCTGTCAGCTCTGTCTGGACCAAGTTGCGCTGATAAGACCAAGAAGGAACCACAAGGAGATGGGCAGTCGTCAAGGCAGAAGTACATACAACAAAATGAAGAGCACTACAGCATCACCAGAACCTAGCCCTCCTCCAACATCTAGACCTGAACATCAAAAAATGGAAGAAGCAGAAGAAAACAGCCTTATGAATAACATCATGAAGAAGGTAGAGGCTTATATAGAGGAAAAGACAAAAAATGGGAAGAACACTATAAAAAACTAGAGGAAAGGACAAATAAAGTAGAAGAAAACAATAAAGCCCTGGAGGAAAACAATAAAGCCTTGAAAGAAAAATCATGAAAAAGCAATGAAACAGATGAAGGAAACAGTCCAAGACCTGAAAAGGAAAATAGAAAAAATGAAGAAGACACAAACAGAGCGAATGCTGGAAATAGAAAATCTGAGTAAATGAACGGGAACATCAGATGCAAGTATAACCAACAGAATGCAAGAGATGGAAGCGAGGATCTCTGGCATTGAAGATACAGTAGAAGAAATAGATACATCGTTCAAAGAAAACACTAAAGCCAACAAAATCATGACCCAAAATGTCCAATAAATTTGGGACACCAAGAAAAGACCAAACCTATGAATAATAGGCATAGAAGAAGAAGAAGAATACCAACTCAAAGGCACAGAAAATATATTCAACAAGATCATAGAAGAAAACTTTCCCAACTTAAAGAAGGAAATGCCTATGAAGATACAAGAAGCCTATAGAACACCAAACAGACTAGACGCCCAAAAAAGGTCCCCTCGCCATAATAATTAAACAACTAAATGTACAGAATAAAGAAAGAATATTAAGAGCAGGAAAGGAAAAAGGCCAAGTGACTTATAAAGGCAAACCCATCAGAATAACACGTGATTTCTCAATGGAGACTTTGAAAGCCAGAAGGACCTGGACAAATGTAATGCAGACACTAAGAGACCATGGATGCCAGCCTAGACTAATATACCCAGCAAAACTTCAATCATCATAGATGGAGTGAACAAGACATTCCAAGACAAAGCCAGATTTAAACAATACTTATCCACAAACCCAGACCAACAGAAAACACTAGAAGGAAAATTCCAACCGAAGGAAGTCAGATAAACCCTCAAAAACACAGGCAATAGATAAAGCCACAGCAGTAAATCCCAAAGAAGAGAAGTACACACACACACTACCACCAAAAAATAACTGGAATGAATAATCACTGGTCATTAATATCCCTTAATATCAATGGACTTAATTCACCTATAAAAAGACATAGAATTACAGAATGGATACGAAACAGGACCAATCTTTCTACTGCATACAAGAAACACCTCAAATTCAAAGACAGATACTACCTAAGAATAAAAGGCTGGGAAAAGACTTTCCAATCAAACGGTCTTAAGAAACAAGCAGGTGTAGCTAATGTGATATCCAGCAAAATAGACTTCAAACTAAAACCAATCAAAAGAGATCAAGAAGGGCATTACATATGCATCACAGGAAAGATCCGCCAAGATGAAGTTTCAATTCTGAACATTTATGCCCCAAACACAAGGGCACCCACATATGTAAAAGAAACATTACTAAAGCTTAAACCACATATAAAACCGCACACATTAATAGTGGGAGACTTCAACATCCCACTTTCACCACTGGAGAGATCTCCCAAATCGAAACTTAACAGAGAAATAAAGGACTTAATTGATGTCATGACTCAAATGGACTTAATTGATATCTACAGAACACTCCATCCTAACAAAAAAGAATATACCTTCTTCTCAGCACCCCATGGAACCTTCTCTAAAATCGACCACATACTTGGCCACAAAGCAAATCTCAACAGATATAAAACAATTGTAATAACCTCCTGTGTTCTATCAGAGCACCATGGTTTAATGTTAGAATTCAACAACAACAAAAACTACAGAAAACCTACAATCTCATGGAAACTGAATAATGCTCACCTGAATCACCAATGGGTTAAGGAAGAAATAAAGAAAGAAATTAAAAACTTCCTAGAGATCAACGAAAATGAAGACACCACATACCCAAACTTATGGAACACTATGAAAGCAGTGCTAAGAGGGAAATTCATAGCACTAAATGCCCACATAAAGAAGTTGGAGAAATCTCACACTAGTGACTTAACATCACATCTGAAAGCTCTAGAACAAGAAGAAGCAAAGTCTCCCAGGAAGAATAGATGCCAGGAAATTATCAAACTGAGAGCTGAAATCAATAAAATAGAAACAAAGAGAACAATACAAAAAATAATGAAACAAACAGTTGATTCTTTGAAAAAATCAACAAAATAGACAAGCCCTTATCCAAACTAACCAAAAGACAGAGAGAGAGAATCCAAATCAACAAAATCAGAAATGAAAAGGGGGATATAACAACAGACATTGAGGAAATTCAGAGAATCATTAGGTCATACTTCAAAAACCTCTACTCCACAAAACTGGAAAATCTAAAAGAAATAGATAATTTTCTGGATAGGTACCACATACCTAAGTTAAATCAAGACCAGATAAACTATTTAAAGAGTCCAATAACCCCTAAGGAAATAGAAACAGTCATTAAAAGTCTCCCAACCAAAAAAAGCCCAGGACCAGATGGTTTCAGCATAGAATTCTACCAGATCTTCAAAGAAGAGATAATACCAATACTCTCTAAATTGTTCCACACAATAGAAACAGAATGAACATTACCAAACTCCTTCTATGAGGCTACAATTACCCTGATTCCTTAACGAAACAAGGATAAAACAAAGAAAGAGAACTATAGACCGATCTCCCTCTTAAACATTGATGCAAAAATACGCAGTAAAATATTGGCAAATAGACTCCAAGAACACATCAGAACAATTATCCACCATGATCAAGTAGGCTTCATCCCAGGGATGCAAGGGTGGTTCAACATAGAAAAGTCTGTCAATGTAATACACCATATAAACAAACTCAAAGAAAAAAAAAAAACACATGATCATCTGACTAAATGCAGAAAAGGCATTGGACAAAATACAACACCCCTTCATGATAAAGGTCTTGGAGTGATCAGAAATACAGGGAACATACCTAAATATAATAAAGGCAATTTGCAGCAAGCCAACAGCCAACATCAAATTAAATGGAGAGAAACTCAAATCAATTCCACTAAAATCAGGAACAAAGCAAGGCTGTCCGCTCTCCCCATACTTATTCAATATAGTACTTGAAGTTCTAGCCAGAGCAATAAGACAACATAAAGAGATTAAGGGGATACAAATTGGAAAGGAAGAAGTCAAGCTTTCCCTGTTTGCAGATGATATGATAGTATACTTGAGTGACCCCAAAAATTCCACCAAGGAACTGATACAGCTTATAAACACCTTCAGCAACATAGCAGGATACAAGATCAACTCAAAAAAATCAGTAGCCCTCCTATATACAATTGACAAAGAAGCTGAGAAGGAAATCAAAGATACATCGCCCTTTACAATAGCCACAAATGACATAAAATACCTTGGGGTAACACTAACCAAGCAAGTGAAGGACCTATATAACAAGAACTTTAAGTCCCTGAAAAAAGAAATTGAAGAAGATGTCAGAAAATGGAAAGATCTCCCATGCTCATGGATAGGCAGGGTTAACATAGTAAAAATGGCAATCTTACCAAAAGCAATTTACAGATTCAATGCAATCCCCATCAAAATACCAACACAATTCTTCACAGACCTGGAAAGAATAATACTCAACTTCATATGGAAAAACAAAAAACCCGGGATAGCCAAAAAAAAACCTGTACAATAAAACAACCTCTGGAGGCATCACGATCCCTGACTTCAAGCTCTACTATAGAGCTACAGTAATAAAAACAGCTTTGTATTGGCATAAAAACCGACATGTGGACCAATGGAATCGAATTGAAGACCCTGACATTAATCCGCACACCTATGAACATATAATTTTTGACAAAGAAGCCAAAAGTATACAGTGGAAAAAAGAAAGTATCTTCGATAAATGGTGCTGGCATAACTGGATATCAACATGTAGAAGGCTGCAAATAGATCCATATCTATCACTGTGCACAAAACTTAAGTCCAAGTAGATCAAAGACCTCAATATAAATCCAGCTACTCTGAACCTGCTAGAAGAGAAAGTAGGAAGTAGTCTTGAACGCATTGGCTTAGGAGGATCACTTCCCAAATATAACACCAGTAGCTCAGACACTGAGAGAAACAATCAATCAATGGGACCTCTTGAAACTGAGAAGCTTTTGTAGAGCAAAGGATACGGTCAACAAGGCAAAGCGACAGCCTACAGAATGGGAAAAGGTTTTTACCAACCCCATATCTGACAGAGGACTAATATCCAGAATATATAAGGAACTCAAGAAATTAGACATCAAAATGCCCAACAGTCCAATTAAGAAATGGGCTTTAGAACTAAACAAAGAATTCTCAACAGAGGAAACTCAAATGGCTGAAGGACATTTAAGGAATTGCTCAACATCCCTAATCATCAGGGAAATGCAAATCAAAACAACTCTGAGATACCACCTTATAACTGTCAGAATGGCTAAGATCAAAAACACTGAAGATACCTTATGCTGGAGAGGATGTGGAGCTAGGGGAACTCTCCTCCACTGCTGGTGGGAATGCAAGCTTGTACAACCACTTTGGAAATCAATATGGCACTTTCTTAGAAAATTGGGAATTAATCTCCCCCAAGATCCAGCTATACCACTCTTGGGCATATACCCAAGGAATGCTCAATCATACCACAAGGGCACTTGCTCAGCTATGTTCATATCAGCATTGTTTGTAATAGCCAGAACCTGGAAACCACCTAGATGCCCTTCAACTGAAGAATGGATAAATAAAATGTGGTACATATACATAATGAAATACTACTCAGCAGAGAAAAACAATGACATCCTGAGGTTTGCAGGGAAATGGATGGATCTAGAAAAAAATCATCCTGAGTGAGTTAACCCAGACTCAGAAAGACAAACATGGTATGTACTCACTCATAGGAAGATACTAGATGTGGAACAAGGATGACTGGACTGCTACTCACAACACCAGGGAGGCTACCTGGAAAACAGGATCCCAAGAAAGACATGGGGATTGCCCAAAGACGGAGAAATGGATGAGATCTACATGAACAGCTTGGACGTGAGTGGGGGTAATGAAGGGCGAGGGGCGAGGGAAAGAGAGCTTGGGGGAGCGGGAGATCCCAGCTGGATCAATAACAGAGAGGGAGAACAAGGAATAGGAGACCATGATAAATGAAGACCACATGAGAATAGGAAGAAGCAAAGTGCTAGAGAGGCCCACAGAAATCCACAAAGATGCCCCCACAATATACTGCTGGCAATGGTCCAGAGACAGCCTGAACTGACCTACTCTGGTGATAGGATGGCTAAACACCCTCATAGTCATGCTAGAAACCCCATGCAATGACTGAGGGAACTGGATGCAGAGATCCACGGCTAGGCCCCAAGGGGAGCTCCGGGAGTCTAATTGGCAAGAAAGAGGAGGGTTTATATGAGCGAGAACTGTTGAGACCAAGGTTGGATAAAGCACAGTGACAAATAGCCAAAGAATGGAAACACATGAACTATGAACCAGTGGCTGAGGCCCCTCAACTGGATCAGGCCCTCTGCATAGGTGATACAGTTGATGGGCTTGATCTGTTTGGGAGGCATCCAGGCAGTGGGACCAGGTCCTGTGCTCAGTGCATGAGTTGGCTGTTTGAAACCGAAGGCTTATGCAGTGACTCTTGGCTCAGCCTGGGAGGAGGGGACTGGACCTGCCTGGACTGAGTCTACCAGGTTGATCTCAGTCCTCGGGGGAGGCTTTGCCCTGGAGGAGGTGGGAATAGGGGGTGGGCTGGGGGGAAGAGGAGCGGGTGGGGAGAGAACAAGGTAATCTGTGGCTAATATGTAGAATTAAATTATATTGTAAAATAAAATTAAATTAAATTAAAAAAAGGATATTGTATGATGCAAAATCCTCAGTGGCTTAGCATATTCAAATAGAAATCTAGCCTCCACAGGCTAAGGAGTCAAGAGTGATGAGTAATCTTTTCCAGAAACTCAGCTTTTCAAGTCACTATCCAGGTATGTCCATGAGCATATGTACTCTCTTTTGGGATTCAAAGATGATTAAATTTTGGATGCATTTCCACGCCCCTTCAGATTTAATGAAACAGATTGTATTTTCCATTTTCATTAAATTTCTATTTTCAATAAATAGAAAACAAAACAAAAACAAACAACAACAAAAAAGATGTTTGCTGAGGTTAGACTTGAACATAAAGAACAGGTTATGTTTTGTGGAATATGAATATTAAGGGTGGAGAGGAAACAGGAACAAGTATAAACTTGATTGACTCAGCATCCAGTAATGTTATAGTAAGATTTATAACCTAATATATTACAAGAAAGGTGGTAAATCTTACTTTGGTCTCAGGCTTAATATCCCATCAATGGGCTAATGAGAAAGGAAAGTTGTCCTGTTTGGGGTTTTGTTTGTTTTGTTTTGTTTTGTTTTGTTTTGTTTTGTTTTGTTTAGAAATAGAGTTTATCATCTCCAAATGGAGAACTGTCCCCATTACTCATCTGTCATGTGGCAGCATGGGTGGCAGAGATCTGCCCCCATCGATGCCTGAGGCAGGTGGGAGAGCTGGTCCTGAAGTCAGAAGGGCAGGAGAGCTGCCCCTGCCCACCACCAGGTGTAACACTCAGGAGATCAGGCCCTGTACTTCACCTGGGCATCACAATAGAGCCCATGCTGTTGGCAGAGGTATGGTGAGCCAGCCCCGAAGTTGTTAGCATGGGAAAGCTATCCCATTACTCACCTGTCTTGTGGTAGCATGGGAGACAGATGCCCCCCTCCACCTATCATAAGAGTGGGAGACCTAGCACTCAGGAGAGTGGTCCCTACACCATGCCTGGGCAACTTAGTAAAGCTGGCCCTGAAGGTGTAGGTGTGGGAGACCAGACCCCAAGGACACGAAAGCAGGAGAATTGGCCCTGCCCCTTGCTCATCACTGCAAAGGGTGAACTCACCAAGGCAATGCAGGAAAGCTCACCCTGGTGGGAAGGAAAAGGGAGAGTTGGTGGGGCTAGCCAAGCCTACAACTACCCAGGCCCAGAACCAGGGTTATGGGTTGGCCCACCCCAATATCCACCACATCTGTAATCTGCTGGAGCATGTGAAGGGACTGGTCCTGCAGACTCAAAGCTGCAGGATTTCCACAACACAGGGCAACAACAGGACATCCAAGAGGAGTCCCAGTGAGGGACCAGCATTGATAGTGTAGCAGAAACCAGAGGCATCAAACCAGACCAAAAACTTTGCAATGAATACTTGCAAGTAAAGATATATGGATAAATGGGTTTACTGTGAGACTCATTATGTCACATTACAGCTTCCATGATGAATTTTTTCTTTCTTCTCTTAAATTTTATTGGGGGAGGGTGCTGCAAGGGCAGAGGGCGGATATGCAGGGACAGGAAATGAATGGGATTGAGATGCATGATGTGAAAGACACAGAATAAAGGAAAAGAAAATTTTAAAAAAGGACAATTTAAATGTAAATTGAGGTGCTGCTGTGGAGGTATTCTGTGTACATGGCTAATATCTACTACCAGCGTTCTTTAAGGAAAGGTAATTGGCCTTGATAATAGTGGAGTGTGGCATAGAGTCTGTTGAAGACTCTGTAAGCACAATCTAGCTTCTTTCTCAAACTGCAGAATAAAACTTGTCTAATTTTCAGGAAAAAGGAAAGAAAAGAAAAGAAAAAGAAAGAAATAGAGTCTAAGAGCTTGTGAACGTTGTGAGTCGTTAAGGGGATGCAATCATAGGGAAAGCAACAGAAGCAGAAATGTGTAGTGTATAAACTCTGTGCCCAAGAGCACTAGTCTGTCTCACAGAGTGGACATGGAGCAGGAGTCACACTGCAGCTTGGCCCCACTTTGAGACAATGTGCCTGACTTTTCTGTCATTGGCTTTGGGCAGCTGGACTGGAGGGAGTAACCCCTGAGACAAAATTCCCATAGACCAAAAGCTGTTCTCAGACAAGGCATCAAGGGCAATAGGACCATTCTTGGCAACATCTCACAATAGCTTTGGAATGAGTTAATGGGGTTCTCTGAAATGAGACTGGGCTGCTGCCGATCAATATTCCAGACTGAGACTAGTAGGCCAAGCCAACTGTAGGGATGATTCACAAAGGGAGGGGCCAGCAGCACATATCCAAAAGATCATAGAGACTCTTGCATGGTGGAGCATCTAACTCTTAAAAAACAAATAAACAAACAAACAAATGTCCTGGAGACCTGCAGGTAGTAGCTCACTAGACCAAGAGCTTTGTAACTGTAAAAGTCTCTAGTAGCCAAAGGAAGAAAGATAGGGACCAGGTCTACAGGAGAACAAAAGGTCCAACCTATCCCTGGTCAGGACTGCAGAATCAGTCAGGTTGTCTGGAAAGCATGAATGGAAACTAAGAAACAAGAGGAGGGCTTCATCTGATTAGGGAAACAGAGCAGTAGTTCAGACAAGCTTGTAGTATGGTGACTACTCAAGACAGGTCTCCTTTGACCATATAAGGGATACAGAAAAAACAAAAACAAACAAACAAAACAACAACAACAAAAACCTCATCCAGTCCTAGAGGTTGATGAATTTTCATTTGCAGCTATACGTGATACTCATTTCTGCACTGGCATTGGCCTCGATAGTCTCTAGTGAGTGTGTGCTGCCAAGCCGTGTTGACACCTGCATTTTTGGAGCAAAAAAGAAGACAGTGGAAGCTTTGGAACTCCAAATCCTGATGTTCTTAAATAATGACTGCTGGCAGTCATCCCTCAGTGTGCTGAGTCACTCTGTGCATGCCTCTGCTTCTACAGCAACTATTTTCATTTTGTTTCTAGTACTTTTTGATCCCATATTGACGTGGCAAATTTCTGCAAACAGAAATCTTCGAATATTAATCTCTTATTTCTGAAATCAGCATCAAAAACATAACTCCTAATTGAGAAGGCTGTTTATCCATCAAAAATGGGCTGGGTAGAAGGTAGGTTACAAACTTCATTGGTTCCTCTGCTGTTTGGTAGTGAATAAACATTTGACTTATTTGTCGGATTCAGTTGTGGTGACGGATAGGAAGATCCAGCTCAGACTGACTGCAGTCTGCATTAAGCAGCTTTCACTAGACTACAGGGTTTCTTTCAAAATGTATCACTGAATTAAGAACTGTAAGAGCATCAGGGTATCTTCTTCCCTGCCCTCCCAGGGCTCAGGCGTGGGAGGAGCGGAGAAAGGGGGTCTGTGAATAGCATGAGGAGTGAGTAGAAAATTTATTAATAAAGAAAAATAAAATAAAATATTTTTTTAAAAAAGAGCATCAGGTCTGTGCCTCCTGCCCTGTATACATTTCAGAGTTTGAGTAAGTTTTAATGACAGTTTTGAAAGTTCCTTCAGGTAGTACTTGTGAGCTGGCCCTGCATAGCTTGTGTTAGGTCACATACTGCAAGAAAGAAAGAACATATATTGCATGCTTTTGACTTGGTGCCATGACCAGCACATTCCCAGAGATCTCCCTGATCTTTTATTTCAGCTAAATTAATCCCGAATGCCTGTGGCTCTCACTGAAACAGAAACACTCTACATAGCCTTATACTGGCAATGAAAATCCTCATGGGAGCCATTTTTAATTTTGGAAGTATCATGCTCTAAAAACAGCTCTTCCTCACAATACCTTGGTGAGGGAGGAAGGAATTTCCCCCATTTCAGGAACACAGATATTTTAAGTGATTTGCCCTTAGATAGTGATGATCCTGAGATTTTCCTAGTACCACATCTGCTATGTGGTTAGATTTGGTGCTATGGAGAGAAAAGATAAGTGATTACAGATTCAGCTAACAATTGCAACCTTCTTGGTAGTTCTAGTTCATTCGGTTTGGGCTGCTTTAAATTTTCTTCATGGCAGATTTCCATGACAGATATTTACGTGCTGAACAAGGTTTGAGTGTGACTTCTTCTGAATACTTTCCTAGATTGGTCATTCCTACATCTGTACTCCTTTAGCATAATGTACAGAGACTTCTTACATCAGCAACACCATTATAACAATATCGTTGAACATTTTATATGCTTAGTGCCATAATGAATATGCCATATCTATGATACCATTTAATTTTCACAAAAATATTGTATAAATGGAATAGTTGTGTACTCATTTTGTAGGTTTAGATAACACTCCTTTCCAATATTTCTTCCTAGGCACTCAATCACCTGCATCACTATTTAGTGCATTTCAGAAAATAATGTGCAATGTTTAACTTGTGGAAATGAAGCATAAGTCTTGACCCCACCAAGGGGTCTGTAGCAAAGAGCTATAAAATAGTTAAACTTGTGAAGTATAATATGCTACCTCCAGACACAAGCTAAAACTACTTGAGCATCTTTCATGTAGTCTTTAATATGGATACTTTTCATAAAAATTCTTTTCCACTATAGAGCCTGTAGTAGTCACTACTTTCATCATCATGGTGACAGCTTTAGATGTGGCAGTAGGCAAGTGAGGCCAATGATCTCACTGCATCCAATCAGGAAGCCAAGAGAAATGATTGCTGGCATTAGCTCAGTTTTCCTTTTCTTTCCTCTTTTATTCTTTTCAGGAAACTAGCTTATGGGAGGGTGGCACCTGAATTCTGACTGGTTTTCCTCAATATTACTTCTCTGGTAGCATCTTTCCAAGTCTCATCACTTTGCACTGAAAAATAACCAGCCCATATGCTCATGAGGGTCTTTTGTCTACGTGAAAATCATTGTTTTCCTTTGCCAGAAACATTAGGGGTAAAAATTGTACTAAGGAGGAAAACCATCTTTGGTGCTGAAAATGGAGCCAGCTACTCAGTGGTACTGAAGTCATGGTTTCTGAAGAAAACTACAACCACTAATGTATCAAAGTGGCACAATCCCTAGCAACAATCTGCAGTCATTTTTCTCAGACCTACAGATGAGTCCGGTCCTCACCCCTCATCAAGGCAACTTATCTTCAAAGCAGACAGAATCCACTACCAAAAAAAAAAAAATCCCCACAAATCAAAATGCAGATTTGTGTAGCTCAGTCCATACAAATACATCTAGAAAATAAACCTCATCTAAGGCTCAGAGAACACTGTGGAAGAGGGAGCACTAACATTTCAAGAGCTAGAGGGTCAGGAAGTTTGCTGTGAAATTGTGTCTCCTGGTAATGTCAGAAGTAACACCCATGATATCTCACCAATAGGACTGCCCAACTGTAAGTTAGCTGAACAAAAATAATAGCAATGGACATGCCAACGTGGATGGGGAAAAACCGAAGAGGCCTCACCCCTACACAAATAAGTATAGACACCAAAGGAAAACTGCCAGTGGGGGAGGTGGTCCTCCCCAGGGATGAGCATATAAATTGGTTGACCAGCGCCAATGGTTAGCCCTGAAAAACATACGTACAAATAAGATTATATAAACAGGTTGCATTTAGAAATAAATATGCATATTCATGTACATATAAGCATGCAATCACAATGGAAAGGGGGTCATGCATTTGGAGGAGAGTAGGGAGGAGAATATGAGAGGGTCTGGAGGGATGAAAGCAAAGGGAGACATTGTAATTATATTATAATCTCAAAAAGACTACTAAATGGTCTCTGGAAAGTATAATACTGTCTAAAACATAAAATCTAAGGAAAATTATATTTTTCTTATACATAATCTGTGTTGTTTAGAATTAATCCAATGATAGTTTTAAATTAATGATAATCGCAAAGAAAACAATGGTAGTCCAATTTGACTGTAATTTGTGCCTGATTCACTGACCCACAATAAGTCCTCATCTGATGACATTCTATGACATGTTTATACCTTGGCTGCTTGGTGACTTAGTTTTAAGCAGAGGAAAAGTCTTCCCATCTCCTTGGCAAAAGGCAGAAGACATTAGCACAATCTTTCTCTGAACGTAAAATTCTCACATTTATAATTACTTGTGGTTTAACAGGGAGGATGTAGCTCATGAGAAAGGCCAAGATCACATCTGTAAACAAAGAGATTCTTCAAAGTATGAATGAACAATGAGTGTTTCCCATAGGTTTCATAGGCTTTCAGAAATCCTGTAGTCTTGTTTGATCTTCTCTTACCAAGCATATGTACACTACACTCACTTTCCATCCATCTATGTGAATATTAAACCTACTTAGAGCTCTGGAGTACCTGTCATAAGTTAAAATTTAATGTAACAATGGGTACATTGCCATGAAGTCCCACTCTAGATACTTGACTGAAGGTATTTTCCCAAATGAATGGGGGAAACAATTATTTTAAGTCAAGGAAAATGAGATTTTATTTTACTATGACTATCACAATATGCTCATCTTTTACAGACAGAGCTCTAAATACTGCAAGAAGAAAATTTAATGATAACAGAAGGGCATGCCATTCTCTCTCTTTCCCATAAATTCATTGATAAGCTTATTTTTCATATTTCAAGATAAATTTTGAGGGTGGTAGGCAGAAGGAAGAGAAGGAACCTACAGAATTAAAACATCTGTTGCCATTAAGGATGCATATTTCATCCAATTCCAGAAACACTGTGCAACCAACTGTATGCATCTATTTTTTATTTGCTTATTTTGGTGTGGTCTTTGCAGTGCTTAGAATGGAACACAATAGATGAACACTCTACCACCTAGCCACACCCTCAGCTAATCATCTGTTTGAATAGTGTTGGTGATCAATGATCATCTATAAATACATAATAAGAATTTTCTTATTAAAGGGACAAACCACTATAATTGTGTTGAACAAGAGAAATATCTAGTAAATCCTCAATGATGATGACTGGTTAGTTCTTAGTATCACATTAGCAATATCAGATAAACTGCAACATTAACTTAAAATGTCAGATTGGCTGAATAATTTCTGAATGAAAATTAGTATGAAAACATAAATAACAATGAGTTTAGGAAAGCTATCACAAAAGAAGATAGAAATCAGATTACTAAATCCATCTATATTTTTATGTGATGTAATATATAACTACATGTTGTAAAAAATATTACTCTCCTACCCTCCATCACCCATCCCTCACCCCCAGTTCACTCATGGAGATCTCGTCTATTTCCCCTTCCTATGGTGATCCATGCAACCCTCTTTGGGTCTTACTTGTTAGCTAGTTTCTCTGGAGTTGTGGGTTGTTGTCTAGGATGGGGGATGAGAACATAAGGGAATGGGAAGGCTGAGCTGGGACAGGGATGGAGTGGGAAAGCAATGAGAGAGATACCATAATGGGGGGACATATCATGGGGATAGAGAGAAACCCATTGGTAGGGAAGTTGCCAGGAATCCCAAGGTTGACGCCAGCTTGGACTACTAGAAATAGTGCAGAGGGTGCCTGAACTGAACTGGCTTGCCCCAGTGATCAGATCGGTGAATACTCTAACTGTCATCACAGAGCTTTTCTCCAATGACTGATAGAGACAGATGCAGAGAACCACAGCCAAACACCAGGCAGATCTCCAGGAGTCCAGTCAAAGAGAGAGAAGACGGATTCTGTGAGCAAGTGCATCAGAATCATGATAGGGAAACCTGCAGAGATGACCGAACCAAACTAGTGGGAACTCATGAAAGTTGGATCAATGCCTGTAGAGCCTGGGTGGGACTGGACTAGGCCCTCTGCATGATGAGACAACCATGTAGCTTGATCTGCTTGGGGGCCCTCTAGCGGTAGAATCAAAATCCATCCCTGGTGCATGAGGGGGCTTTTTGGAGCCCTTTACCTATGATGGGACACCTTGTGCAGCCTTAAGGCAGGGAGAAGGACTTGGGCTTGCCTCTACTGGATTTGCCTCCCCATGGAAGGCCTTGCCTTCTTGTGGGGAGAGTAGGGGTGGGTTGGGGGAGAGGCTTGCAGGGGCAGGAGGAGGGAAGAGGAGGATCTTTGATTGGTGTCTAAAATGAATGAAAAAATTTTCTTAATTAAAAAAAAGAGCAAACAAAAAATAAAAAAAGAAATATCATTCTTAGGAACCAAGATTATGTGCATACTTTAAACTTATAGCATTTTCTGATCATCATATACAAACTTATGATACAGATATACATTAGAGAGATATTATAAAAACAATACCACAATGCAAGTGGTATCTAGCTTAACATAGGAACAATAATAAAAATACTTCAAAAAACTCTGCTTATGTTGTAGTGGCTTTGTTGAGGGTCATGGTAACAAATAGCATTGCTTTTCTCTCTTGTAGTAATAGCCTTTAGTAGCTTGAAAATTTGCCACTAAAAACATGTTTAGCTTGAATACATAGCCTGCTGTGAGTTATAAAATATTAAATCTACTTTTTCTTAGGCTGCAGTACTTCAATGATGTATGCTCCTCCAGAATCATAATCCACATATAATCTCTATGGTAAATGTCATCAGTTGTTTAAAATGGTAAAGCCACAGGAAGCCACTACTCCTAAGCACAGCATTGTAATAATAATCTTCTTGATTGAATAAATATGCCTGAGAGTCAAAGTTTGTTTGAAAGGCTACGACTTAAAAAGTAAATTTGAAGCTTTTTTCAAAGCAGGAAAATATGCTCTGTTTTTATTCAGTCAAGATGACTTTTTGCATTGTATCATTTATGGGTTTTTTTTTCTCTCTCTTTTTTTCACTGATGACTAACAGATTACAATGACTTCATTTCCTCTGAAAATCATAGACTTGTTTAAGGTAATTTACAATCACATAATAGCTCTCAAAATATTCCAACCTCAGCTTTATCACCCCTATGGCCCTTACACACAATTAAAATAGAACAGGATTTCAATGCGTTGCTGTAAAAGAGGTTGTAAGTGTTACATTTCCATTAGCTAGCTTGGGAGCTAATACTTTAATGGAAAAGCATTCACTCAACATGTTCTACTGAATGTGTTCCACACACATGTTCAGTGGTGTTCTAGGCACTCAGAATATGCTAGAGAACCAAGTAGATAAAAGTCATTTTGGAGACAGCATTTTTCTATTGGGAGGAGATGGAGTAAGGAAACAAATAAGACAGAAAATATATAGTATTTCAGGTGCTGGCAAGTTGCATTCAGAAAGTGGAAATAAGATGAGGACAGGAAGTGTGGGGTAAGGGAGACTGAATTCTGTGCCAATTTATAGAGGACATTAAAGAAACTTCCTCTATAAATCATAGGAGTGCAGAGACATGAGGAAGGGAGGAAGTAATTCACACATGTTGATAAAATCATTTTAAGCAGAGAAAATTAATAATAAATGTTTGTAAAAATTGGATGCAACATCAGAAAGACAAGAAAGAGGCAGGCCTACCACTGGCCAAATAAATGTACTCAGAGAGTGGGGAAAGATGAAATTAGAAAAATAGCTAGATTTTATGATGGGTGAGGGATAGTTTTGAAAAGTTGAGTATACAGGGAAGTTACAGAAATTTGGCAACAAAGGAAGAATAATATCTAACTTGGAGCTTAAAAGAATTGGGCTATCTTTTCTGTTGTGTAGATAATGAAGATATAGCAAGTAAGCATGGAAATCAGTTTCAAAACTTTTGACAAAATCTAACACCCAAAAAGAGTGGTGAGTAAGATAAATGATCAGATGTAGAATATATGAAAATAACATGTATATTTCATTGGTGGGCATGGGAGGAATTATCAAAGAAAGATACTGAAGGTGACTTCATCAAATACACATTCTGAGCAACTATAAGAAAGACAATGTTTCTTGGTGAGATAAGAAAAATAGTGAAAGGAAAAGTCTTAAGCCGGGCGGTGGTGGCGCACGCCTTTAATCCCAGCACTCGGGAGGCAGAGCCAGGCGGATCTCTATGAGTTCGAGGCCAGCCTGGGCTACCAAGTGAGTTCCAGGAAAGGCGCAAAGCTACACAGAGAAACCCTGTCTCAAAAAAAAAAAAAAAGAAAGAAAGAAAGAAAGAAAAGAAAAAAGGAAAAAAAAGAAAAGTCTATGTTGAAGTTGGGGCTGAAAATAAAGGTTTGGTTTATACAAATTTTAAATTTGAGATGTTCACAGACATCTCAATGAAGATGTCTAAGAAATGATGAAGTGTCTGGAATTCATTGCCTGAGAGAAGTGTCTGGAATTCATTGTCTGAGATGTCCAACTTGGAAGCTCTTGGAGAGAAGTTGGTTTTTAAAGCTATTAGAGTCAATGATGCCATTCATGAAGTGGGTATTCAAATAACCATGAGTGTCTAATAATGAAGATTATATGTTATCCTGGGAGATAGATGGATAAACACTTCCAGAAAGGAAAGGGCAGCATCCTCTCTGAGTAAGAAGTCTAAGAATTAGCCACTAGGTATAGCAACTTGGAGAATTGTGCTTGCCTGACATGAGTTGCTTTGGGTATAGCAGTGGAAACTGAAGCTAATTTGAATGGGTTCCAAAGGAAATACGTCCAGAGGAAATGGAGATAGTTGTGTAGTCAACACATTAAAGGCTTTTTGTTGTTGCAAATAGAAAGAAAGAAAAGGAATTACAATCAAGACAAAATGTGCCATAAGAAACAGCAAAAGAGCAAAGCTACACAGAGAAACCCTGTCTCGAAAAACCAAAAAAAAAAAAAAAAAAAAAAAAAAAAAAAAAAAAAAAAAAAAAAAAAAAAGAAACAGCAAAAGAAAAACCTGGTTGCTCTCCCTCTCTCCCCTCCCTCCGTCCCCTCTGTGTGTATGTGTGTTTGCTTTGTTTTTGTTTCGTGGAGAAAGTAGAAGGCACTAATGAACTAATAACATAAAGATATTTGATGAGGAGACTTGGAAATAGGAACATTCCAATCTGAGAAGTATAGAAATGTAGAAACAGACTGGATGAATGTGGCAGCAATGTGGTCTTTGAAAGAAGAAAATGAAGAGAGAAGTAGCCAAGGGTCCAGCTGTGGAAAATGCAGAATATTGACTGAGGAGTACACCCTCTTTAATAACGTGTTGGAAAAGATGAGAATTTTTAACAAATACACATTTTAATGACCAGTGATAGGATGTGTTGGGATCTCCATTCAGGGCTGAGCAGTACGGATGAAAGTGATTACTAAGTAATGACTTTTACAGGGGAGAAATGGAGGCTCAGTGAGAAGATAGAGTCGAGTGATTTGAGGGGAAAACATACATGCTACAGACACTAATTCAGGGAAGAAAAGAGTTTGGAGACAACTTGGATATTTCTGAAGGTTTAGAAAGACTGATGTTATTACCACAGATAACAGAAGAGGAAACAACCCTTGCCTGGACATTTACTGTTCTATTTCATGCCAGGTTTCCAACGTTGGTCTAAATTAATCCCATGTAAGGAGATTCTCTGAGAACCACAAAAATGAAGATGGAAGGAAATACAGCAAACATTAGTTTGGAGTATGTTCCCAGGGAGATATGAAGGCCAGTTTGGAGCAGCTATCACTCTTTGAAGAAAGTTAGACTTGGCTTCTTTCTCAGTGGTTAACTGGTTCATATTACTAACTTCAGGACTTCTACAGTCCGAACAACTAAGCACTCATCAGACCTTGACATTCTGGTCCACATATCTTAGAGTGCATGCATTACTTAGTTTAGTTGAAAGGAGAAAGCATCTTGATGAGGTGTGTGTCTCAAACACCTAACATAACCTAATACATTGCACTGACACATAACTAAAAACATAAATTTGAAATGCAATTTGTTTTCTAAAAGGAGATGTAATAATTAAATTTTTAAGTTCTGCTTTGTCAAAATCAGTTTTAGTTAAGGTGAGTCTAACTTTTCCTAATTTTTCTGCTATTCCAAGTTTATCAAGGTTCCATTGGATGATTGGTTTAGGATAGGGCCCATCCTTTCATCATTCATTTTCTAGCCCATGGATATGAAAAGAAACAATCAGCTGTTCAATTTGCTGAGGGTATTTACAGGGCTTAGCTAATTTGAAGACTGTCAAGCTTAGATTGCAGCCAGCAATTTGGCCTTCTCGTGTCAAGGGGAATTTAAAACAGGGTAATTTTAAGACATTGCCATTCACTGCTCTCTGGGACTGTATTCTGAAGGATCAAAAGGGTTTTTATTTCTTGTCTTAAGGTTCTTTTCACAATGGGTTCTTTATCTCCCTTCATGTTTTTATGATGCCATTTTGTGAATGGAGCCATCACTGTGAGTGATGAGCTGCTTAGCTGTCCAGGGGGAAATGAAAAATTGCACAGCTTCAACAGGGAGGCAGTTTTCCAACTTCCGTTAAAGGAGAAAAGAATCAGATGTCTGGGCCAAATCAACAATGTACATTTAGGTTCTAGAGAAGAAACTTTTGTTATGTGAGAGATTAAACATTGTTTTCATTAAGTAGGGTTGTTATTGGTTTGAGGCAGCATGGTACCATTGGTGTGTGGTATGCCATTTGTCTTTCCAACATCTACTGCCATTTCAAATGTCACCAGCTTTTTCCCAGTGGTGAGGTAAAACCATGGGAACGGCATTCAAGCCACTACACAAAGGACAAGCCAATTTTAACAAATTCATAATTAAAACCCAGCCAAATCTCTCCTTCCACTGCCAAGGTCCTTCCTCTGTATTTTCCAATTAAATACCCCTTCTGTGAGGAAGCAGGCTTTTAGAGATGCCAAAACTGAACCACTAATGTCTTTATAACAATGAGACCTTCCTGTTCTCATACTGTTTTAAAATACTTTAATCTCATTGGCTTTCAAGAACATTTGTAGATATAATTCAGCCATCCGCTCCTTCACTAATATATATATATATATTGAAATCTCACTACCTCTCCAAATTGTTCTAGCCTCAGAATGAATCAGTGAAAAGAATAATGCTTTTTTTTGTTATTGGTATTGGCATTCCAACAAGGGAAGACAATACATAAATAAATACATGAGTAATACAATATTAAGTTTCTAAATGCTATGAAGAAAAATAGAGGAAGGAAATAATGATTATAGGATTGTCTACTTGCTTTAAAAAACATGAGAGAGTCCTCACTGAAAAAAGACTTCAAAGCCAGGTGGTGGTGCATGCCTTTAATCCCAGCACTTGGGAGGCAGAGGCAGGCAGATCTCTGTGAGTTCAAGGCCAGCCTGGGTTACAGAGTGAGTTCCAGGAAAGGCTCCAAAGCTATCCAGAGAAACCCTGTTTCAAAAAACAAAACAAAAAAAAATGTATAAAAAAAGACATCAAAAATCTCACCAAAACTCTGGGGAGGCCTTAGCCTTTCTTTCATATCGTTGCTTGTGTTTGTTTGCAGTCAGTTTTCAAGAAGTAGGAATTTTAATTCCAAATTGCTTTCTGCCTCTTGCCATTTCTATGCATATTTCCTCCATACTTTCCTCCACCCTGTCAAGTTGTACTGGAGTGATCAGTGACCTACTTAGGACAATTGGAGAATCAGTTAGTTTGGGATTTGTGGCATAGATTTATGTGATTTGCAGTTCTTTTTTGTTTAAGCCACAGCTGGCTTCCCAGCACAGAAATCCAAGTGTATTCCTCCTATTCAAGATGCTGAATCATAGCCCACTCTTACCTTACCATGGGATACCATAATGTCGCTCAGTTTATTTTACATAACAAATGTGCTGTATTTTGCTTTCTTATCCTAAATAATCACTTTTTAAATTTCTGTACTCTCTTATCTCCAATGAGCTCCCCAAATTGTATACATTTGAAGCTTATAGCTCCCTATGAAAATCATACCATGATTTATCCAGGGTCAGCATGTGTATGGATGACTGAGGCTCATCAGAGGGAGTACATGAATGAGGGCTGGAGATAAGCTTGCCATGGGGAGATGCTTAGAGCATTCAAAGCTGTTATCAAATCTTTGGTTTTTACTCTCAGCAGAAGAGGAAGCCATTGCATGGTTTGGGGTATAAAGAACTTATGCCATCCAAATGATATTTTGGAAACATTATTCCAGCTTCTGAATTGAAGGTAGCAAAAGCAGATGTTGAGACCAGCCAGAAGACTACTTTAGATATTGAGGAAAGAAACAATACAACTTGGACTTGAGAGTTATAAACAAGATACGTTAATGGTTGGATGCAAGATGTAAGAAAATTCATAAGTCGCTCCATGAAATTTGACTTAGAAAATGGAGCCAATGTTAGCACTGTGCTTTGAAATGGAAAACACTAATAGGAGAAGAGGGTTGGATTAAACTTAGACTTTTGTGTGCATAATATCTCAAGCTGATTGAGGTGGCACACCCTTTTAGTTCCAGCATTTGAGAGGCAGAGACAGGTGGGTCTCTGAGATTTTGAGTCCAGCCTGGTCTACAGAGTAAGTTTCAAGAAATAGTTTCCACTTCTCTGATTGTAAATACTAGTTGTGTCAATTCTCATCGTCCATTTCCATTTAGTGAAATGAAACGAGTTAAGGTCTCCAGAATGGCAGGAATTGAAAGCAGAGTTTAAGTCACACATTCAAGGGTGTGTTGCTATTTCTCAGCACTAAGTTTCCTGACTTCAAGAGCAGTTCCTGTGTCACAACAAGATTCTGTGAGATCTGGAATGCTAATAAAGAAGTCTCATAAGTAGTATAGAAAAGAGTTGGATTACTACCTTGTTTGAGGAAGAACAAATACTGTGTTTCCCTCATGATTCAAATAAATTGTGTCAAAAAACTAACAAGATATGGCTTGCTGAATTTTACGAGTTGACCTCTGACAAATATAATTGTATTTAAAAACATCAGAGAATATACTAAAGTCGAGTCATCCAGAAGGAGGTATAGTATTCTCAGGGTAGAAACAGTTTCCACTGTGCTCGCAAAAGATCTGAGCAATGAATTAATCGCTGGCTTGTCAACAAAAACATTGCTACAAGCTTGACCTCAAGGAGCCACTGAAAATCTGATGGGAATAGCCCAGGACTGGAAAATCCTTTTGAGAAAATGACCCTGTCTGGTAACAGCTTTATTCTTAGTGGAATTTGGTATAAATGGCTTACAAGTGCCCTTAACATGATGCAGTTCAAAAGCCGTCAGCTGTGCCACATCAGATTGGAAATGGGCTCGCTAGGATATTAGGACCCAAAGATGTTCAAAGCAGTAAAAACTAAAAGGCCTCATAATGCTAAATAATACAATAAGGTCTCCAAGGGGAAGATAAATATGACTCTGATGTATCTTGGCAGCACCATATCTGTCATTATTACTGAATGCAGAATTCAATGCGGGAATGAAAAATAAAAATGGGTATTACCATTTGAGAGTCGAGAGGCACTAAACTGAAACTAGCCTCATGTAATAAATTCACCTGAGGAAAAATAGCACACAAGGATAGATGGATCAAAAGTGAGCCTTTACAAGGCAGTCACAGCCTGATGAGCATTTCAGGGGGAAACCATGGGATGATAAATTAAATTCTAAGGCTATTACCCAGAGGAATTGCTTTGAAGATGAGACATCACCCGTGCTCACTTATGTGAATCTCTGTAGTTTGTTTCTGCATGCAGCAAAGGTTTCAGAACCTTGCTTTCCTCATTGGTGTGACTCACTTCTCTACTTCTTTCAGTTTACTCCTCAAAACACTGTCCTGGCAACTTCAGAAAATCCAGTAGCAGATCAACAGACTATTTTCTTAGTAAGACTTACTAAGGAAACCCAAGTATCTCAGAATCTCAGCCACTTCTTTTCACCTATACAAATCCTCAGAGCTTTGCTAAAGTCTATTCCACAGAAGAGATCAATAATCCAATAAAAATAACATATATGATTTACCTTTCTTAACTTCCTTAAAAAGAATGGAATAAAGAAACAAACCTGTCTTCCTTTTTAAATCATATTTTTACCAACAAAACTTATGGCTCAATTACATGTGTGCATATTCCAAGCCAAAAGGAAATTCAAATCACATGTCAATGACTTTTGGAAAATAAGAATGTATATGAATCATTACTGTGTTCCCAGTAAAATATTCCTAAATAAATGAATTGAATAGCAGTTTTTGTAACCTTGCATTTCATAATGATGAAATGGAAGATTAAATATGCTTATTGTAAAATTACCATGAAATATTAATTATTTAATTTGAAATTTAAAAACTTACAAAATCAAACACTTATTTTAAGAGCAAAGTGCTGTGGATATTGTTCTATATAAATAAAACACTGATGGCCAATGACCAGGCAGGAGGTAGGTGGGACAAAGAGAGAGGAGAATTCTGGGAAGCGGAAGGCTGGGGGAGAGACACTGCAGCCACCGCCAGGACAAGCAGCATGTAGAGACTCTGGTAAGCCACCAGCCACGTGGCAAGGTATAGATTTATAGAAATGGGTTAATTTAAGATAAAAGAACAGTTAGCAAGAAGCCTGCCACGGCCATACAGTTTATAAGTGATATAAGCGTATGAGTGATTATTTTATAAGTGGATTGTGGGACTGCGGGGCTTGGGGAACCTGGAGAGAAGCCCTCCAGCTACAGCAAAGTGTTGAAGATACATAAGAATCTGATTTCTCCAGTTAACTATGAATAATGTCATGAAAAATATTGATGAGCTGGTAAGGGTCAAGACTTTATTTACGTCTATTTTGAACTATCACCTTTCCTGTTCAGCTTCTGTGACTTATTTTAATTCTGTTTCTGTACTGAAAATTGGCTGAAGTTTTTGAATCTACTAATTTACTAAGATGGGCCTGCCAATCTGCCTCTTGCAGTCACAGCTATTAAAGGAGGAAAGTCTTTAGAAAAGAGAGTGTAATGTTTACTCCAAGGAAGACCACACTGAGTTTGGAACTGCATGCGTAGTCATAAGGATAAGTTTCCTGCTATATTTTCTAAACAACAATTTGTCTTTTGAATGATTTGCTTGCATTTACTGAAATTGCCCAAAATACATGATATTTAATTCATTTGATGAAAAATATCAGTTCAGGGGCACAAATTCTCAGTGGTGATTCTTCTGTTATGGAGTCATCCTCTAGAAAGTAGACATATTGCCTGAACTTTTATGCTCCTGCTTACTAATGGCATACAAGTTACTTCAATGGTAGTCATCAACTCTAATAGTAGCCTCATTTCAGAGTCTGATAGACCAGGATACTCTAGCTCTTTTACTTTCTGTGTGTTCTTGTACTATATACCATTCGTGGACTGTCACATAGTAAAATATACATTAGACAATTCCCTATTGGAAATCACAGATAGTCTTTGAAGTAGGCCAACTGAATCCATGAATCATAAAGCTTAAAAAGAGCTTCTGATCCATTTCCTGAGGGATTATCCCTAAAGATTTGTCATTCAACTGTTTTTGATTGAAAGCAGAGCAAAGCCGTAGAAGAGATAGGAATAATTCTGTATTTTGATACTTTTATAATATTTAGTAATTCTGGATTTAAAAAATTATCATTTTTATTGTTGGCAATCCCTAATAAAGAGTTCAACAAGAACAAGATGTTTTGAAAATTGGTCAGATTTATAGATACATATTTGGAAGTTATCAGGACATAAGTTGTATGTCATATAAATGATGTACAATGCACATCTCAAGGTGAGACATGGCTTTTCATAACTCATCTTGACAGTGGGCTCTGTGTGCTATGCATCTTATTTATCATAGAATTTTAAAATATTTTTCAGAGGTTTTCATATGCCCTCAAAAATATCATTATAGCTACACAAAAACATCTGGCATTAAAAAAAAACCTGAGGTGTTGGGTTCTTATTATTGGGTTCTTTCAATGTGAGAAGAGATGTATCAGAGTAATTGGCCATGCTAAATATAGACTTCTAACAACTTTTTCTTAGCAGACGATATCAGATGTCACAAAGTAAATGTAAAGGTAACTAATATACTCTTGCACCCAGGTCACACATGGGTGAGGGAGACTGTTGAAAGATAAGGAAGTCATTGTTATGGGTGGTGGTCTAAAACTTCCACACATAGAATTTAACCTTAAGACCAACAGTCTGTAGCAATGCGTCCTCAGCTTTGCTTTGCACAAAGAGTAGAGGGACAATTGTGTTGACTCAATTGCTACTTTCCTCCATGATAAATTAGACTCAGGTCCAAAATTATTGTCTTACTGGGTACAAGATAATTGACCAGTTAATAAGATGAACCTCATTATCAAGTCATCCTTAGTAGATACCACATTTTTTTAATTCGTGTATCAATAAGAAAATGTATCATTTATCCTGTCTTGCTTTAAATCCAATTTTCTTCTCAAAAGCCTATCACACTCTCTCTGTGATAGAAGCTTTCTGTCTATTGGAATCAGCAAAAAAAATAATAATTACAGATTCTACATTAAAGTAAAAACTGTTTCAAAGACAATGTTATATAGCTAGTCTTGGATTATTTTAATTAAACTTTGTTAGGAACTTCAACACATAAAACAAATAATGAAATTCATTCTACAGTCAGTTCTCTCAGCCTTGTGTAGCACCCAGTTGCACCTGTAGAAATCCAAGGACCTCCTCACCACATTAAAGGTTTTATATTTCTTTTCTTATTTTTTTATAATACAAACTTCCACCTGACTTGTAAATTATTTATCTCAATACCTTGGATGCATGGACAGCCAACCTTATGAGAGACCTGCCAGTGACACATCTTGAAAGGTCATACCTAGTCAAAGGCTTTCTATGTGCCTAATCAGATTACTTCCACTGGAAATTCCTTGTCTACAAGGCAGTTTATTTTTTTCTCTCTTAAAAGATCTATGTATGCCTGAGAGAACTCAGGTCATTTAGTCAAGCATGGTTTCTATTAGTATAAACCATATAGACTTTCTCCCAACAGACTCTCCTCTTTGATTTGTTCAATGAACCTGCTTCTACATACAGGTCAGTGATTAATAGGTTTTTGAAAGAGGACAGACCCATCTGTACAGAAATGAAAACTTTGTTCTCTAAATAGAATTTCTAGGCCCTATTAGAGTCTCATGAATACTTGGTCTTCTTTGACTTCCCAGGCTCTCTATTAAACTGTACTCCAACGGAGTCACCTGTCCCTTGTGGCCAAGCTCTGTGCATGCTCTTCAGAGGGTGGCTGTTACTACTCTGTATTGTGGTTAAACACTAGGTTGTGAATTGTGTGGCCCCCAGTCTTTACTCTCCAGATCAGACTTTACCTTTTCACCCTCTTTTACCTCTCTGGCATGATAGCTGTTATCATTTCCTACCAGGAATCTATATAACCATACATCTGTCCTTGAGATTCTGTATAAAGTCACTGCTGGGTGTAATACTGTAAAACAGCAATTGTCAAAAAGGATTTACATGCTCTGGATCCAGTCACCATTATGTTTTGGTGATTGCACTTTGCTAATTTGGACCATTATCAGTTCATAACTCTACTTTTACAAAGAGGACATGTCTTCCTCTTGAGTTTGGACTAGACTCACTTCCAACTCATCTTAACAGATGAAGAGGGAAGTGGGATTGGTTCTGGTAAGTTCACTATGAATTCACCAGAGAGTCATGATAGTGGCAGGTTGCAATACATATTTATTGTGCCCATATCTTCATTTGTATGGCATGTGTACTGGGTAAGGTACTTTCTCAGAACAACATATCAGCTTGCCACTGTACAAAGAAAATCACATTTAGCCTAAGCAATAAATAGGGCAGATATTGAATGTGGGCTCTTTTTGGAAGGCTTAACACTTTGTGTGAGATCTTCACATTTAATACTTTATTTTACATCTAAATTCAGCACCCTGGAACATACTTTAAATGATAAAAATAACATTAATCATAACTCAAGCGATCACATTCTATAAAAATATATCAAATACTAGCAACTTAGAACATTTTGTGTGCCAGGATCATAACAAGAACCATAGCCTTTCTTACAGGATTACAGGATCTACATCAGAAACTCAGTGAGAAAGATCTCAGTTCCTCAGTTTATTCCCTAATTGTGCTTGGTGATACAAATAAGAAATGAAAAGCTTCACTCTGGGATCATATCTCACAATTTCACAAACTATTTTCCAAGTATTTCATCCTCTCATCTCCCTCATTCTCCTTCAATGTTCATTTCAGCCAGTGTGGAGTTGATGAAGATCTTACTGGTAAGATAGCTCAGATTGTCACCCCCCCTTTCTGTTTTTCCATGAGATAATCTAAACAGCAACATTCTTTCCATCAGTTCATTCCTCCTCTAACATCATCAGGACCCTGATTCCCACCTAATCTGTCCATTTGTGAATGTGCTCCCCTGATTTGTCTCCTTGCCTTTATTTTATATCAACCACAAATATAGCAAGACAGAGGCTAGATACTACTGTATGTCTTCCTAGCCAACTCAACACAGTAACTTCCTTTGAGGTCACCTGACACATTGAGACTTAAGACAACCAAGTACAAACCTGGTGTAAAATGCTGGGAATTACATTGTCGGTTATTCTAGCAAACTCAAATGAAGCAGAAACATTGACATTGTGGGCTTAATTTTAACATAGCTTGGAGATAGTGTCTTATAAAACAGAACAAGTAAAAACAATGAAAGTTTTTTTTTTCTTTAGAATAAAAAGACACGGATTCCCTGGACCACTGAGATAATGGTTGTTACTATTTTTTCCTGTGGTTTTGTACATATGAAATTTAGCTTCTTGTTTTCAATAAGAGTAAGACTTAGTTGGAATAGAAGGCTGTGACTATTATTTTTTTCCTTGGAAGAGGATTGGATTAGAAATAGAACTTAGATGAATCAGTAGGATATAATGAATGCCATTAATGTAAACAATATGTAACACATTGATCAGTGTTTTCATGCTTTTTTCATATAGGACTCAAAACTAGAAATATTTTTATATAAAAATTTCATATATATGCACACAAATGTGTATACACACTCATATATACACATATATGAACACATACACACATGTATATGAACATACCACATACACATGTATGTATAATATATATATGTATATATACATGTTATTGTGCTTAACTTTTAGTAGTTTTCAAATCAAATTGCCTTAAAAGGCCGATAATGTAAATCTTATCAATAGAATGCATGTGATCATTAATATCCAGAATAAGGCAGCCTTATTTTTCTTTTAATAAAAGAATAGATATAAAACTTGAAAACACTAGGCACCCAAAGGAGACTGAGAAAGATAGAGCCTGGTTATAAAACAGTGTAAGCCAAAGGCTACTTTGCAAACAGATTCCTGATCTTTGAGTGGTAAAGGTTTTCAGACATGTACTGGATTGGGTCCTGTAGGGTCTAGTAACATGGCCTAACTCTGTGACCATATTTTGTTTTTCTTTCAAGATCACTGATTTAGCTGTGATGAGTCCTTTTTAACTTCAGATTAGCAGAAAATTAGTCATTACATTTGGGGAAGGTAATTAATATTCTGAACATTATTTATACAAAGTGCATGTTTGTGTAGAATGTGTCTGCTCACTTCCCACTTGAGTGCCTTCTATACCATAGCAGGTCATTAAAAAGTCTACTCCTAAGCAACTTCAATCTCTGCTCAACAAATAGCTGCATTAATGGAGAACATTTAATTCCAACCCATAATTAAATTTGTCAGTCTAAAATATCTCTCTCTCCCCTCCCCTCAGGTTAACTCTTATTTCTGAACATTTTGAAGTTCTCCCAAACCATCTATGTTCCAAATTATATGCTAAATACATACATGTATAGCACCTTTCTTCCACAAACATTTTTTTAAAAATTGTAGAGCTCTAAAGAACAATCCTCTTAAGCCTTGGTTAATAAAAAAAAATGTTGGTTGGAAAGATGAATATTTATGGAGTTTAGAACCCAAATATACATTAGGAAGCATCCCATCCCACCCTTCAGTTGAAAAAATAATGGCTTTAGTTTTTCATGTCATAGTTTATGTTTTATCACTGTATATGAAAAAATACCTGAACCACCTTTATATTGCTAATTCAGGTATAAATTGGGATGTGAAAACTTTCAAACATATTGTCCAGCTAGTAATTCCCAAGAATGAAACCACTTTTGGTCTGCTTTTTGTACCTCAAAAATCACAGGCAGAATTTGCTCATCAGTATTCATCCCAGTCTTCAGATACCATATCTACTGCTCTTCAGAAAAGAAAAGCAATCATAACACAACAAACCAGTGGATGGAAATGAAAGTGTCAGAGTGGACTCTGATGAGTCATCAGGAGAGTGTAGTAAGCTGGCAGGCAGCATGAAACACGAGCCTTTCTGCAGCCTGCAGCTGAGAAATTGTCCACTAAAGCACCCAGACTCACTTTCCTGTGAACTCCCTTGCTCTTCCTTGTCTTGCCTGTCTCAGTTTTCATGCTCCTCCCTTTGTTCAAGGTCATCATCACTAGCACACTCAAGCATGCTTTACATAGACCAGGGCAAAGGAATCTGGTAAATGGAGGATAGTTTATATCTCAAATAAATGAAGACAAGATTTTTTCATTGATTATCACTCATGTGAGTTTTCTTTTTTTTCCCTTGAGACGGGATCTCATTTGGCTCAAGCTGATCTCAATCATGCTATGTCAGAGGATGACCTTGAACTTTCAATTCTTTTCCAACTACTTCCTGAGTGCTGGAATTACAGGTGTATGCTTTCCCATCAGGTTTATATGATATTGTATGAACTGAATCCAGAGCTTCAATCATACAAAGCAGGTACTCTATGAACTGAACTACACTCCAACTCCATGGGTGGGATTAGTAAATATCAAATTAAAATATGATTATTGATCAGTCTGAAAGAATTCCTTCAGTATAAGAAAAATTAATAAAATGTGATTCCAGGACTCAAGCAGTTTAGAGCTTAGTAAGGAGAAAAACTGATATACCAGAAGTTAACAGTAAATAGTAAGAGTCTAAATTCTAAAACTCTGAGGGAGAGGTCCTTGAGGCCAGGTGTATCACCTGTGTTGCTAACTCTGGAGTACTGAGGAAGAAGCTGTAAGGCTAGACCCTTTTTTCTCCTTTCAGGGCATAAAGCCCTATGTCTAGCTGACTATAGTGGTAGCTGCTGTCTGTCAGTGATTCCATCTTTAGTATCCTCTAGCCGAAAAGATGTTCATCACACATACCCATGCTCCCTTCTTAAAGATAGCACAAATCACAGAAATGACTCATATTTGGTAGTAGAAATAAATACCAAAAAAATACTGAGTGTCTTTGCTTTTCAGTTTATTCCAAAAGATCATAGAGCCCCAGAGATAGCCATGAGATTGGTTACACATTTGTAGCAATGATATCTCAATTCAGCTGTTTCAGTGTCTCATAGCTTCCTTTTTTGGTGATGCTATCCTTACTTTATTCCAAAGAGTTGCTTCCAATGTCATTGTCCAGAATATATATATATATGATCCCCAATAATGGAACCCAGCCTTAGAACATTGTACCATCTTGTTCCCTTCTTCTTCTTCTCACACTTCTTCTGTGGTAGTTTCCATCAGAATTAACTGCAGATATTAAGTTCGCCATAGCCTTACAGCCCCCTAACTCTCAATTTTACCTCCTGTTACCTTCTCTGGGCATCTGAACTTCAGTTCACACAAGGGATTCTTTTGACACTTCAATTTAGCTCCTCTGATTTAGCTTTCCATTCTTAGTCTTCATATCACCATATCAGTTCTTTATGGACTACCCAGTTGTTCTAATCTAATCACTGGCAGAACAGGACTTAATTTTCAGAAAGGGAGGAGGTGCAGCTCAGCTTCTATCTGTTTCCACCAGGACAGCTAGATTAAGTTAAGGAGTGTATGAGTTCACTGGATTCTCTGGAAGCTAATCTACAATGGACTGGAAACATTGACTGGAAAAATCCATCATGTGAAAATCAAAGAAGAAAGGGAAAGATCCAACAGAAAGGCAGAAAGCCACAGATGAAGACAGAAGAATCTACAGGGACAACAAAAGCCAAGAACAAGATCTGTGCCTGTGATGACTTTAAAGCATTGCTTCTGACCTCTTTAAATGACCACTTCTGATAAGTGTATCTTAAGGTACATGGCAGCATCAGTAGAACTTACCTAGTCTCCATGAAGAAAAACCATTTCAAATTAGTGTTCTCTGTGAATACTGTGAATGTACTAAGCTCTCTTTCTCATTACATGTATGTGTGGGTAGTAGTAGTAGTTAGAATAGTAGTAGTTAGTAGTAGTAGTAGTAGTAGTAGTAGTAGTAGTAGTAGTAGTGTAGTTGTAGATAAAAGGTAGACAGGCAGACAATATTATGGCATATCCTGTTTTTTAGCAACTTGACAGAAACTACAGTCATGTGGGAAAGGGAACCTCAGTTGAGGAATTGTCTCCATTGGATTATCTTTTGACTATATAAATGACACATTTTCTCAATTGTTAATTGACGGTGGAAGGGTCAGCCTACTGTGGGTGGTGCCACCCTTAGGTTGGTGGGGCTGGACTACATAAGAAGGGCATTTGAGCAATTCAGAGAGAGCAAGCCAGTAGGCATACTTCCAAGGTCTCTGCTTAAGTTCTTGCCTCTAGGTTTCTGGCTGGAGTTTCAGTCGTGGTTTTCCTCGAGTATGGTCTATAACCTATAACAGGAAATAAATCTTATCCTTCCCCAAGTTGTTTATGATCAGTGTTTTATCACAGCAAAAAAAAAAAAAAGCCAACTATGTCACTGCATGTTTGCCATAATATATGATATTTACCTATGAGTTTGCAGCCTAAACAGAAAGTTTTATGGGAAATCAGAAAAGGAATTATGCCTTACAGCAATGATCATGCTAATCAGTGACCCTAAGACAGACTTTTACCAGGTATGTTTTTTTTTTAAACTTCATTTGTTTATTTGAAAAGAAAGAGACTCAAGCTTATTCAATATCTACTAAGAACCCAATTTTCTCTTTCTAGATGGTGCTTTAGTTGTTTGTTTTGTAAAACTACATGATTGTTCCCCTTTTAAGCATTAAGTTCATCAGCCCTACCCCCTCACCATGCCTTGTTATGAGTTCAGTGCTTTCTCTGGGACTGAGGGAAATGTTCACAGAGCCACTTCTGGTTATGATTTCCTATTGCTTTTGAGTTCTGTTGTTCTCATTTTTGACTACATGGTTATTCTCTTCCTATGCTCCATCATGACCCACATATGGAACTCAAATACACTCCAACAAAGCATTTGTGTTAATAACAGACTTCCTTGAAGAAGTGGAGAAGTAATGGTATCTTGGGTCACAGTCATAAAAAAACTACATCAAATAATAAAAACATGCTTGTGCTGTAGCTACTCTAATACTGAAAGATATTTGCTGAGAATTTTACTCTCCTTCCTACTTAGTGAGGTATGTCTGCCTTTTCCCTTGGTTTCTCCATTTCTATTTCACTCTGCATTTCTCTTATATTATTATCCATAGAATTACAGCCATTTACACATTTTAGCATTGTGTCATTTTGTATTCCCAAGGACTCATCTACATTTCTTCCAAACAAAATGGACATTATTTTTTGGTACAATTCAACTGAAAGTCATAGAAACCTCAGTCTTCCTTGACTTCTTCCCTGTTAGTCTCAGGAGAGGAAAGAGCAGTTACAAAGAGTAATAATATAGTCATGTAAGTATACCTTCTTCCAGAGAAAAAGGAGAAGACTCAAGTGAATTTAAATGTCACTGTTTTTCCACTTTCCTCACACAAAGAAACAAGAAAAATTCCAGAGACAATACACACAAAGCAAGAGTCAGAAGCGGTGGTGGACAAGTGATAGCCCATTTGTTTTTCTATCATATTGCTTTGCTAGAGTGGAGGGTAACCACTGGGATCCAATCACTACTAAGTTAATAAATCATGTGGAATAAGACGGTGGAATTTGAGGAAAATGAAGCCAAGGCAGGAAGTTTCCACAGTGTCTGACTTAATGTTGTAGTTGTAGTTTGTTTCTCATTAGTGTTAGAGAGAAATAATATGAGCATTCAGAAGACAGAGTGATAGAGTTGACATTTGTTTTCAATTAACTCCAGGCTGCAACAGAGAAAATATGAGGAAAGATATTCTTTCTCACAGTGCCAGAAGTCTATAAAAAGTAGTCCATTAATAAAGCAGATATTGAACAAAGATGATAATCAATTATCTAGAAGTTCTATGCATCAACATTATTTGTATTTCCTTTAAAGATTTACATTGGCATTTATTTCCTCTTTTTTTTTTTTAATCTGGAATATCCATAAAACTTAGAGACTTCTAACTGGTAGTGTGTGTGTGTGTGTGTGTGTGTGTGTGTGTGTGTGTGTGTGTATGTGTGTGTGTGTGTGTGTGTGTGTGTGTGTGTGTTTATGTGTCTGAGAGAAAGAGAGGGAGGGAGAGACAGAGAAACAGAGACAGAGAGATAGAGACAGCCAGTTTTCCCCTGGCTGGCTGATATGGTCTTTTCATTCTACTAAGTCTCCCATAAGATCAGAAGTAGAATGAGTTCAGAAGTTGCAAAATAATATACTGGTCTGATGATTTCAATTATGAATGTCATTCTGAAATTACAAATTGTCATACCTCAGTGAAACCCACAATGCATTATGCCTAAAATTATAACTTTCCCTGGAGCTCACTTTGTATTATACCCCCTCCATCTCTAAGACCTTAACATATCCTTGAACCAAAGGCAGTAGAATTCTGACATTCCAGATGCATGTGCAACAGAATTTGTGTGGAAATGATCCTCACAATGAGTGTGTATACACAGATTAGTGTGTCCTCGCTAAAGTGCCAGCTGCCAACCGAGAACATGTGGCAATCTTCAGCTGTGAGGGAGGAACACAGTGATAAAAATCAATGAGCATTATGTCTTATTTAGTACCCCAAAGAATAAATGTAAAAGCTTGCATTGGCTTTAGCGAAGTTGACTGACCTCTATAGTTCAACTTTGCATCTTTAAAAATAAATAGTAGTGTATTTCAAGACAGTATTTTTTCTTCTTCATCTGTACTATGGTCTGGGACTGACTTCTACTTTATAAATACACTGTTCATTTGCAGTAAATTCTTCTGCCTTTTGTTTCTGTAGAATCAAGCTAAATGATTGCTACATTTCCACTGCCATTGTTTTGAGGCAAAATAAAGAAGTTTTTTAAAATGTATATTCATCTGTAGAGCAGGGAAATAAAAAATCTGTTAAAGCTCCAAGAAAATAATAACTTGCTAGTTTAACAACAGACAACTTTACCATTCTGAAAGGACATTGAAGGATTGATTGGGCCTTTATATATCCTTGTTTGGTTTTTATCGAATTATGCACTTGGAGAATACACAGAAAAGCTAAATGTCCCCAACTTTCCCTCTTCTTTTCCTAGAAATGGCTGTTCTGATTGGCCTCTACTGTCTCCCTCAAGAAATGGTAGGCACACTTCTCCCATTCTCTGGCTGCTATGTGGTCCCTAGAGAAGGCCCAGTGCTGAGCACTAATGGAAATCTTGAGTTAAAAACTAACAACTAAGTTTGAATTTTGTATGTCTTTCTTTTAGACATCAAACAAATCATTCATGAAAGCAAAATCAACCAGAGAAATGTTCTAGTGTAGGTCTTATGGATCACAACATCAATACAATGGGAGAAATACAAACCTGGGCTATAGTATAAACCCTCTTGTCTGTGAGGGTCTTTTTTTTTTTAATGTGTTAGCTCATGAAAAGATGTAGAGAGAAAGCAGCCTGGGCAAAACTGGAGCAAGATCAGCAGGAGTTGTTTTCTTGCTCAGGCTTAATCTGCATTCTGAACTTGATTTGTTTTTTAAGGTGGAAATACCTGACTATTCATTTTAGACAAATAACAAAGGACCTCCTTTTAAAAAAATATAATTCAGATATGAGTGGACTCTGAAATAGATGAGGAATTAGAAGTCTGACTCTAGAGGCAGACATGCTAGAGCTTTAAACTCAGTTCCATCACAAATCACCCTTTCTGGACTATGTTTGATCCATGAAAGGAGAATTTAAATATTCTTATTACGAGTGGCTCGCATAAATGGACATAAAGAACATATCCCTATTCCTCATATGTAGACACATTGCTCATGTCCAGCAGCCATTTCTACTTTTAACATTAAAGGTTGTCTTTTTCTTGTCCTAAATGCAGAAAGATGTACAGAGTTGAAGTGACTGTGTCAGATTTGAATTTTGTACAATCTGATTCAGCCCACTATGTATGTGAGGCACTTACCAGGAACAGACTCAAGGTCTTCTTTCCGTTAGGTACCCATGCCATTTAAGAGTTTAAAAACTTCTCTGTCTCCTTTAACCTGGTTACTCATAAGGTCAATGAAAAGACTGTGTCTTTGCCTACGATATGTTGAGTGGTATGCAATGTAAGGTTAAAAAGTTGTTTGTTCTAGGAGACTGGTCTAATGACTGCTTAGCTAAGAGCCTAGTCTACACCTAGGAATATATGAAAAATGTGGAAGAAAATAATCTCCCATTATATATCCTAGTGTATGTGATGAAAATGCTTTTTTTTAAAGATCTTTTCATTTGTAACTGTCAAACAGAAGTCTCGGAGCTTGATATTTCTCTATTGGAAGCAATGGTAAAGAAATTTTCTTTCTGTTCTTGCTCTTGCCTTTGTACAGAACATCCTTGTAAAGCCAAGTAGAACAGATATAATTATCTTTTCTTCTCCTGAAGCTTTCTAAGGATGAACACTTCCCAGGTACTCTTAGTAGCTCCTTCCAGCATAGTCTCATTACAGTCAAGATGCTCTTCCTTGTGCTCAATCTAATTTTTCTTCTTCCTTCAAGTAATAATACTTCTCTCACAAAGTGCATCAAATCCATTTTCTTTTCCGGCATATGACTAGCTACTGACACCTCATATCTTGCATACAATAGGTCCAGTGTGATTTAAATCTGCAAGGATAAAGTAATTCTACAAATTTGAAGACATTGGCCAAGCTACTCTTTCATGGCTATGAGTTTAATTGTTACCAAAATAAAAATTGTTGCAAACTCATTTCCTCCTAAAATTATTTTTTTTCCCAAATGCTCACCATGTTTACTGATCTTTGAGACTTCTTTTCTTGATAGCTTACCCACTCAGTGGAATAGTTTTATTGAAAACAGAAAATGGACCATATGTATTAACATATCACCTCAACAGTGTCTGGCATGCAGTAAGCTTTTAGTAAGTTGAAAGATGATGATAATGATTGAGATAGACTGAATTTGTACCACTCAAAAGTCATAAAATAAAGCCTAATCCTCAATGTGATGATATTTGGATGTGAGTCCTTTAGTATATGACAGAGCCATGACTAAAGAGTCCTCATGATTGATGCTAAGAGAAACCAAAGGTCCTCACTCTTCCCATATGAGAGAAGACACTGAGAAGACCAGTAATTAACTCTCACATATGAGATGCTAAGTCTGCAGGCACTGTGATCTTTGATGTTACATATCTCCATCCTGGACATTTTGTTGTATCTTCCTACACACATTGATGGTGCAGTGTTGACACTAAATACTATACTTTGGAATAACTTTTTCCATTCCCTCAAATGCCTACTTAGTCCTAAGAGATTTATGTACCTAGTCTCATTTAGATTTCACTCATCACTGAAGAAAACACATATCTCCATTTTCAAGAGAAATCCAGGCTTTGAGTAATACTTGGCAGTGTACGTTTTGGCTTCTCTAGGACAGTGCTGGCTCACACATATTGACCTCAAACAATTCTTAATTGTGTCCACATCATTCTCAGTCCTGCATATTTGCCTAACAAATTATATGATCATTCTAGAACAACACCAATGAAACAGATCCTGTTGTGGAAGCAGTACAATTAAACATTTGATCATCGATCACAGAACCTCAGGCCATAGACTATGCCAATGGAAAAACATAGTCCATTTTCTCTGCATAACAAAATAATGAATTTAATAAAAGTATAGATTACATACTGATTTAAATTCTTTTTAAGTTTGAGGCCCAGTTTTTTTTTTCTGAGCAAGAATCCAGAGAAAATCATCAGGAGATAAGATGGAAGAAAATCTGCCCATCCCCTACCAGTTCTCATGGAGAAGTTTCACAATTACAAGTACTGTGAATTCCAATCAAATGATAAGATGACATCATAAAACAAAAATACAGGTCATTATGCCTAATGTGAATTGGTGTTATCCTTGTCACTAAATTTAAAAGGAAGGCATTTATTACAGGTTTTAAAGATAATGATAAAGTGCTAGAACTGGATATATATATATATATATATATATATATATATATATATAATTTCTGCAATTTATACATCACATATACCTGAGCATATATTTGTACCTACTGTGGCTTTCTTGACATTGCAGCTTCCAAAAACAGAACAAATACTGGTGCCATAGAACTAAGAACTAAGGGACTATAAAAGTCAGAAGACTTATACTTAATGGTATAAATTGGGATAAAATGTCATTCTGAAATGTTAAAGTGATTAAAGCTATTAAACACTAGCGGACTAGGGGTATTGCTCAGCTGGAGAGCGTGTGCTTAGCATGCACAAGGCACTGGGTTCAATATTCGACATCACAAGAATGTTTCAAATACAACTAGACAGAAGCACATCAGGTAAAAGAGAGTGAAGGGAAATGCCAAATGCGATTGAGAGTGCCTGGACTCTAATAACTGATCTAGTGCACTTCCCACTGGCCAGTTGGTTTAACCATGAGATTAATGAGAATTAAAACTGCAAAATAGCATTGCCTCCTCACTCAGTCGGCATGGATGCCATAACACAAGTAATCACAATATGATGTGGTGGTTTCACATCATGGGATGCAAAGTTCTGGGTGCAAGCAATCGGCACACCTCCACTACACCTAGCCAATTCCAGTCAGGTCCAGACTCGGGAAAATGGAGAGTCTAGGGAAATTTTTTGGCTAAGTTTGAGCATCCTTTCTCTCTTCATTTTAAATCCATGGCCATGAGCAAATCTGTCCCCTCATTCAATCACCTGTACATACTCTGGTATAATACAGGGATTGGAAAGGAAGATCATCTTCGTCTCTCCCACAGCTGTTGTATTTCACCAGGAATAAATGCTGAAGACATCCATGTCGAATGATGATGTTTGAAGATGGCGATTTCCCAGTCAGCACAAAATTACGTTCTGTATTTGCCCCTACCTACTTGATCAGTAGTTTGTACTTTGATCCTCAACTAAGCTCCATATGCTACAAATGAACAGGATCAATAAGACAAAAGATCTAAGGTAATGTCTCTGTTTGAATTTCTATGGGAAATCAGGGTAATGACTATGCAGCAACCTAACTTCTTAGTCTATATATATGGCATATGACAATGCCCTTGAATATAATAGGATAGGTGCCATCCTGGAGTATCCTGGGAGTAATCTCCATCTACAGTTTCAGAGAACCATATTTTAAATGCTCTTTCAAATTTGATAACAACACAGTCTGTGAGGCTGTCCCCCAAGTCATGTACACATAGGTGTGGGAGAGAGAGAGAGAGAGAGAGAGAGAGAGAGAGAGAGAGAGAGAGAGAGAGAGAGAGAGCGTTCGCCCAGCAGAGACTGAATCTGATTTTCTTATATCCCTTTCCTGGAGAGAAAGAGAGAGGAGAGAGACATACACACAGAGAGAGACAGAGAGACACAGAGACAGACATCTATTAAGTGCACTTTCCATTTCAACTAGACATTTTCTTACTTTATATTCTCAAACTTGACAAAATCCTTGATTGTCTTTTAAACTCTAAGTTCTCTCATTTAAAACCTCTCCAGAAGAAACGCTCTCCATGAATTACCTTTTGTGTTGGATTTTTCCCTTTTGTCTAAATGCCACTCATGTTGCTGTCTTCAATCAAATGATTCTTTAAAAATTTCTTGAGTGTTTCAAGAAATATTGATAGTCCGGGTACCAGGAAAATGACAATTGAAAAATGAAAAGCAGTGATTATTTTTAAATCTCATTAGAAGTTTTATGAGTACATACATATATGTACATTTATATTTGTCACAGAAATAGTCTGTATCTGTGATTATGGCAGTGCCATATGATGAACTGTTTCTATAGAAAAATCTCATGATTCATGGTCAACATAACAAAAACTTACAGATGAAGTTGTAAGATATACCAGAAAGTGGAAATATTAATTTCTGAATTAAAAACTGTAAATCCTATCAAGTTAATGATTTTTCTGACTAAAATTGTTTTATAATATTAATGTTATCATAAAGTCTTTAAAATAGACCAGGAAATTGAGAATATTCTGAAATTTCCTTGTATAGCGAGGGAGGAAGATACTGATAAAAAGTTGTCTCATATGAATGACACCTAAATTATATTGAATTTATAAAGACTTTGAGAAGTCTTGATTTTTTTTTATATGTCCCAGATAGCCTTTCTCCAGCTGAAATGTCTGTAATGGCTACAGAAAAATGCTTTATAGATGAAATGTAATTCCACCGAGTTTGAAAGTAGATCTGGAAACATTTGAGGAGGAGAGAGATTACAGGTGGTAAGAGGGAGAAACAATAGCCACTGACATGAGAGAATGTTCCAGGCACAGGTAGAATTTCAAACAAACTGTCTCTAAGGATACAACAGAGCCAGTTTTCTTGACTAGAATATCGTGTATCATTTCCTATAAAATAATAAGTTAAAAGGAAAAGAGTCTATCCTGAGTTGCAATGTGTTAGAGTAGGAGATTTTACCAAATCTATCCCCCTTCCTTCAGGTCCCATGTTAACACCTTTAGGAGGGGACTCACTGCATGAAGCTTCCCTGCCATCTTCAGCAGCAAAAGCAAAGCGTCTCCCTCCATTTTTTCCCACTTTGTATTAAGCCTCATCACCAAACACTCATACTAGCTTTCTGTACAGGTGGGGATGGAACAGCTAAGAGCAACCTAAAACCACTTTTCTTTTGATTCATTCATCTAGCTGTTTCTCATCATTTTCTTTCTTCTAAGGTAAACTAATGCAATCTATGAATAATCCTTTGCCTTCCCATATTAACTTGATGAGACCATCTGGTAGGCGACAGGGCTGCTGGATTCTTGCTTAAAACCATACCCAAATGTCAGTTCAGATGTTTCCATTCCTCTGCACAGCTCCCAGGAGTCGTATTTAACGTCCTGGCAGGTAAGCTTTGCTTCTCGGGGCACACTGCCGTTCTCACTTGCACTGTCTTTATTCTCAGTCTCGTCTCATCACCAGATGCACCGTCTACAACAACTCACACTGCTCTCATGCAATTTCACATCGAAGCACAATGTTCCAGAAAAACTCTGAATCACTTTCAGAGTGCCGTGGAGAAGAGAACAGACACTGTGTAAGTGGCTTTCCTACATTTCCCTTCTCTCCTGCTTTACAAAGACAACTGAAACCATTGAACAGTGTATACTAAAATTCTGTCAGGGTTATGTCTGCCTAGATAAAGAAGCATATTGTTAGGGATAATTAAAGTTAACAGCATCCTACTCTCTGTCTTAGCTTAATGCTATTTCTCGACAACTCTGACCAACTCATTTAATCATGGTATTTTGGGGCCCAGGATTTTTTCAATATAGAATATACTTAATTGTGAATACAACAGGAAGATTCACCAAATAATTAGTTTGTTTCAGGATAATTGTAATCTCCAATGTTCTAACTCAATGCACATATAACTACCTTAAAACAATACAATGTAGATCCCTTTACTCTGAAAATACTTCCAGGGAGAAGGCAATAGAACTCCAGAGAACATCCTAGATTCTTCTCTAACCTCTATTACCTAACCAGTCAGTAAATCCCTCAAATTCCCCTCTATTTGAATATCATTGTCCTTATTTCCATCCCTAAGCCCACTGGGCTACTTTAGGAATTTATCTTCCACTCTTTACTTTGAACCAGCCTATTAGCTTCTGATCCAGAAATGCTGCCCTCAACTTTGACTTTCCCTACTTGACTACAAGAACCATCTGTGAAAGGTAAAACATATTGCCGGTGAAACGCTTTGGAAGGTTTGTTCCATTTGAGGATTCAGATCCATTTCCTTAGCACACTTATCCCAGCTTGTTGTGTTAGTGTTAGTGTTGACTCATTTTTTTTTTTTTTGAAAAATAAAAGTGTTCTCTATCTATATACAATTTTTAAACTGAAATTTCAGAAGAACATGTAAGAGCAGTAATTCTCTCTAAAGTATGCCTCTAATCCTTGCTCGATTTGGAAGGGATAATAAGTGTCGCTATCTCTTGTACTCTATCAGAAAGAGATGATGCGCAGACAGACAAATACGTTTCTAGAGCAGCTTCTTTTCACGCCACTGAGAATACTCAATAGTTCTGTCATACACCTTGCATTTACAACTCAGTCTAATCTCTTGACAATACTCCCTGTGCCCTTTCAGTTCTCACAATAGTGAGTCACTGTAGTTCCCAGAACACTTCATGATGTTTCCAGGCATGGCTGCCTATTCATACATCTTTCCTCTTGCTTGGAAAGTCTTTCTTTACATTTGTAGTCTATTCACAATTGCTAACCACTATTTCTCTTCAAGGTCCGTTTCAGGCATAGACCCCTCACGATGCCTTAGAAATTATTTCTTTGTGCTCCTGGGAGATTCCATGTATCTATTATATATGTATCTAGCAAAGAATCCTTTCTATTGTTTAAAGATAACTATGAATTATATACTTTCTGCCATATTTCAAAATCTCTAAAAGTCTAGGACTTGTCCTAATATTCTATTCTGCCATCTATTAAAGACCTAATTGAAGGCTGAATGTTTTGGAGGTTTGTGTTGAGTAGAAACACCTGAGATCACAATCACTATCAATGTTTCAAAAAATCTTCCAAGGGGAAATTTCCTACACTTCAAAACTAGAACTTTAAAAAAATTCTAAAAATCTTATAAGCTGCATAATGGAATCAAGCCCATTTGTTTTGTTTGCTAAAGTAATTAAAGCAATAATTTTAGAAAAATTACCTTTGATTTTAAATTCACAATATAATTAATAGCAGGTTTTACTGGGGGATGTAACTGGTTGGGGATGATACACTGGTCCCCTTGGCAGGACATATAAAGAACCTAATAAAGAATAACTGATTCACTGAAGATAAAAACTGTATCTTTTGCTTTTTTTTTTCATGTGACCAGCTTTTCCCCCAAGTTCTTGCTACTTGTAGAAATCAATTGTTAGTTCTTCATTAAGCATATGTGACAGGTGCTGACTGAATCTTCTACAAACTTCCTGTTCAATAGAGAAAAGTCAAGGAACTTCAGTAAATGCACAATCAGCTGAAAACAGAAGTGTTCCAAGATTGATCCTGGTGCTAGGAAAAATCAAATCCAGTGCTCTCCAGGATCTTAGAGGAGGCATATACTAACATTGAGTCAGCTATCCACATAGACCAACTTATCTTTCTGTTATACCAAAGGATAACTATGACATTTGATCCTATTACTACTTAAGCCAGTAGAAACATTTAAATTAATTTCACTTTGGAAGCATTTCAGCTTTCTGACAAGCAATATTTCATTCGTGCATGAGTGCTGAGGATTTTATCAAGTATTTAGGGGAAGCACTAAGGCAAAAAAAAAATCAGAAAAACCCAAAAAAGACACTGAGATTCATCTTAAGCAAACACCCAGGTTTTATCGCTCATTCCTCAGGCACCTCAAAGAAAGATTTTAGGAAAATTAGATAAGTACTTTCAGATATCTACGTCTTTGAGGAAAAAAAAACAGTTTACTTCTGTTCCATATCAAATATTGAAAAATGTATGTGTTTGATAGCCGCAGAACAATGTCTCCAGCTTTAGAACAATGGATAGCTTCAGATTGGAAATATCTACAATTTATTTTTTTCCTCAGTGTTCAATACAGTATAAACTAAGCATCAATCAAGTCTCATTTGAGGACGATTGATCCAGAATTTCTTGTTGCTGCCTTTCCAAATGAATTAAAGAGGAGAAGGTTGGATGATAATCTCATGACTGAGCAAAATGATGCTTCATGACAATGCTCTGTCTTGCAGTCTATCATTACTGCGGCATTCCCAGGAGGCTATCTCAGTTTGCACTCTGTAGCAACTCAATAAATGCTTGCTGATTGACTTGCTGATGGGAACAATGGGGTGGAACAAGACAGGATCTGACAGTAGAATCAAATGAAATAATTATTGATTCCAACAGAATTCTAAATTCGTTAAGGACAGAAATTTTAGGATATTTGAAGTTAAATGGCTTTGCTTCATTTGATAGAAGAAAATGCTAAATCTTGGAGAAGATAAAGTCCACATTCAAGTTTCCAAATTAAATACTAGGAACATTTTAAACATTTAAGTTTTACTAGCCCAGCAGTTTAGAAGCAAACAAGACACACAGCCTGTTTTCAGTTTTTTTAAATGGGTCTCATGTATCTCAGGCTGGCCTGAACTTGCTGTGTAGCTAAACATCTGATCCATCTGCCTCTGCCACTTTAATGCTGACATTACAGGCATGTGCCATCACTCCCGGGTCTTCTGGTGCCAGGGAACCAAACTTGGCTTCCCATATGCTATACAGTCACATCTCCAAGTCCTGGTTTCAAACTTTGACCTTTCCACTTACTAGCTCTGTAGCTGTGGAGTTAGTTTTTAAATTTTTCTCATCTCACACTTCTCCCTGTCTTAGCTTTTCAGTTTTTCAATATTTAGTGAGAGATAAAGAATTGCATACCCTCAATTCAAAGTTAAATAAGCAATTATTTAAAATTTGTAAAAGACATATTCTACATGGGAAATACTCGATAAATATTCTTATTTATTTTCACTACATTACATAGATTCATGCCCAATCTGATCATGCAATCCCACAATCACTGGCTTTCATATATGAACTCCAACATTTTAAGATCTAGATAGTCAGGTTTTAATGTGATTTAAAGCATAAAAATACCCATTATCTCCAAACAGAAAGACAAAGCAGTTTCCCTCTCAGATAGTATATTCTATTACTGAACCTGAAGGAGCAACCCTGTTGAGTTTTCATGTAAGGGAAAGGGATGCTTATCTGTTTATTTTTCTGCCAGCGTGTGTTCCAGCTTTTAATTGGTACTGGCCTATTTGCTCCGTTTCCAAAGGAAATTCTGTTATAACCCAAGAGGATTAATTGATAGAAACAAGAATATATTTGGACTATTTTTTTTCACATCTGTTGCTAGCTATTTGGTAGGAGAAAAGAGTCTGTGTTCTGTATTATGAAGCATAAAAATAAAGAGTCCTCTGTAAGGGGAAAAGATGCTGTTGTTATGTGCTTGACTCATAATATAACATAATATAGTATAACATAAAGCATATTCTTTAAGGGGAAAGGATGATGTTGGTATGTGCTTGGCTCAATATATATGATACTGATAGATAGTATTGTACTTGACAATTTTTTTTCTCCCCTTAGCACTTAGCACTGGCTGACTAACAACTATTGATAGAAGACTTCAGTTTCCTCTGAAACACATTTCCTAGGCTCTTCTTGTCTTTGAATCTTATTTATCTTTAATTATGGAACTAATCTTCCCTTTGAGTACAGCTACCTATTAGACTAACTAGAAAGGAACTTCAAACTTCATGTGAAGTTTTGAAATACTGCTGCTCCTAGAAAAAATCAAAAGGAAAAAAATGTTCACTTTTATAGATAACATTAGAATAATGTTCTTCAGTGTTGATATTCAAAGGGCAGTCTGCACACCAGCAATTAATTGGCTTCCTTCAGAAGAAATACAAACAATCAGACCCCATTGCCAAACCTGAGATTTGGAATTTGCATTATGTGAGCCTCAGGGTGAGGGAGGTATGCCTTTAAGGTTAAGAAGCTGGGGCAAAGAGGAAGAAGGGTTATTGCCGGGAAAAGTTCTGACAGGTGGTTCTTGTCTTGAGTCACCATGGTAATGGCAATTAAACATAGCTCGATGTCGTACCAAGAACCAATGGAATCTAATATTAAAATAGCAACAATATGGAATATAGATGGATATCTGTTCAGTTTAATTTGTTTTATGCATTTGTACAACTATGTCTTTTTCTTGTCATTGTTGAAGTTATATGTGAATCCTATAAGAGCATTCACCTCTGCCCTTGAAGAACAGTGAAGACAGGAACGAGGCTACCTACCTCTTACTAGAAATGGTTTGTACTGTCTCTCAGTTTGAGTCAGAGCTCTACATGTATAGTCTTCTACATGTGGACACTTAGACCATCATATCTTCAGCTCAAGGAAAGAAAACTGTATTTGGAATTGCTTCTTGATGACTGCATCTGGCTCTTGCAAGAGGACAGCTTGTTGTGGACATCTGAATAGAAAAGCTTAGTTCCTTTGTTGTTTACAGTCTGCATCGTGTTTCTCCAAGACACTACTCAAAGAGAGAACTTCTGTCTGCTACTGCCTCTTTTACTGAGCAGATGGTGGTGGTTATTTTACGAGTAATTGCTGTGAGCTATTACCTCCTTTCATTCTACCTGCCTCCTGCTCTAGTCAGTTATGGAACTGTGAGTGTGTGTGTGTGTGTGTGTGTGTGTGTGTGTGTGTGTGTGTGTGTAGAGCACCATGGAAATTGTAAAATTGAAAGATCTGAGTGTTTAAAGGACAATAAATGGAAACTGGGAGATATTTTTCTATATAAGACTTTAGAAAATAATAACACTGTGTGGTTACTGTCACATCACCACAAAGTCCATAATGAGAAAGAAAACTTTCTTTTTGAATCAATAATAATTAATAATGTAAAGAAGTCTTACTTTCAATTATATATAAGATATATGTATAAACACATATATGTTATATATGTGTTTCTACATTAAAATTATTCTCTAAATGTTTTAATTCACTTCCCAGAACTAGTGAACTATTTTTCTTAATTTTACTTAAATTAATGTGTACTTGATACAAAAAATATGTACCAATGTGCACAGTAATGTATTGATGAATCTTAGGGTTTCTGGTAGATATTCTTTAACATAACAATTTCCATTTCTTTTCTTAATTTTGGAACCACATTTCATATCCTGAAGGACATTAGTCAGAAAGTAGTCATGATAAGAAATTAGCCTTAAAATGGGTAATATTATAAACCAATTTGGAAACATATTTTACTTAGATTAGCAAAAAAGGACAAAAATTAATAGAACTCTACTTCTCTAACCCATTAATTTAATGCATAATCATCATGCTATGTTCCCAGCCACAGACTATGTAATAACAATAGTAACTAAAAATGTGAAAATTAGCAATGTTGCAGTAAGGCATTTAACTTACATTTTCATTAAATGCTACTTGTGTTATTTTATTGTCAATTCTTATTTTGTTGTCAATTTGTAGAAATTTCCCTATCATATGATCACATGTAAGTTACTGTCCGCCACGTTACAGAAGAGTGCTTAATAACAAGCTATAGGTCTTATTTCCCAAAGACCTTTATTCCTACTTATAGTGTTCAAAGCATGTTGCATAGCATTCTCTTCTTGGTACAGGTTATGGGTAGGACTAACTATCCCTGTTCTGTACATATTGCCCTCTTATCCCTTCAAAAGAATGTCTCCCTCCATATTTCCATTGTCTGTAGTTGTTTCCAGTGTAATTAATTCATTTTAACACTTTGACATAGATGAGACACTAAAATAGACCCAAGTCTTGTCAATAACTCTCATTAAAAGGAAAAGAGGACACAAAGCAAGGTTTCTTATTTTCCAGCTTTTGGGGCCACTTCTCTCCTATGTCTCTGATGTCACAGAGAAACGCAATGAGTATGTTGGTAAAGAGCATTATCAAAGGCTTATCTATTGAGTGACTATTTATAAATACATACTAAGTGCATGTATCATAGAGCAGTGAGTAAGCAGATTGTATTACTCAGTCATTAGGAGAAGATGTTCTATGCTGCTGCATTTTACATGTGATCCTTCCCAGCTTGTGTATGAATCAATTTCAACAACTGACTAGACAGAGCTTTTTCTTGTGGTGGATGTTATGGTTATGCAACTTATACATTCAATTAAGTTTTAAAAGATTGGGGCCGGGCGGTGGTGGCACACGCCTTTAATCCCAGCACTTGGGAGGCAGAGCCAGGCGGATCTCTGTGAGTTCGAGGCCAGCCTGCGCTACCAAGTGAGTCCCAGGAAAGGCACAAAGCTACACAGAGAAACCCTGTCTCGAAAAACCAAAAAAAAAAAAAAAAAAAAACTTTTAAAAGACTGTAAAATAATTTGTATATAGACATGTGTGTGCACATGCATGCATGCCCATGTATGTGTGTCTGTATTTGGTGTTGGGAGTCCCTGTAGCTCTGAAATACTAAGTACCCTATTATAGTGACATAGACCACTGACAGAGGTACAATTTACCTTCTGAGATTTCGGAATCATCTATATATAAATTATCTGTGGAGATGATGACAAGATGCCAGATAAATGACTGAACAGGAAAATGTTATCATCATGTATATGCACTGACACTAATTGTTAAGCTAAGGCATCTGGCTGCATTTTCAGTCATAGGCCACTGGCCTTATGTGTGCCCATCTCATCATGCTCCTCTGGATGTTTGTAAATAGTCGTTTTAGATAATAGCACACATGGAAACAGAATACTAGTCTGTTAAAAAGTCTCTGCTAAGTAAAAAAAAAGATCCACTGGTTTATCAAATTTGAAAAAGATGGATTTCATTTTCAGTGTAGTAGTCAAACACACTTGTAAAATATTATTTGAAATCATCTGAGACATTATAAAGTTGTATTTTAAATAAGCCACTTAAGACAGTGAGAGTTACAGTTCTCCCTCCAAAGCCACACATTTTATACTTATACCATCCACTGAATGATCTAAAAGCATATTTATAGCTTCCTGACATAATCGAAAAGATGAAAAGGATAATTCTTAAACCTCAGCATATTACAATAAAAAAAATGGCCAGCTAGGAATGAAATGAACAACAATTCAATAACTGTTACAGACAGAGAAAATCCTAAAGGAGCCTAGCCTAAGTTATCCAGTATATCTAAATTTCTGTTGCCGTATTTTTTTCTTTTTCAGAGGGGAATAAAAACGACATTTTGTTCCTGTAGATCTATTTGTTCTCTGGGTGGTGGATTCTAGAAAAGCAACAGGCATTTCTTTCCCCCTGAACTCTAACAACTAGAAAACGGCTTCCCAGGGTGCAGGGAAACAACCAAAGCTGAAGTGGCAGCTGTGACTTCAATACCTTCTACCATAGCCCAGAGAAAAGACATGAAGATAAGGAGAGGGAAGGATGGAGGGAGGGAGGTACGGAGGGAAGGGGGGAGAGAGAGAAGGAGGGAGGAAGAAAGGGAAGATAAAATGTAGATCCCTTAAAATGAATGCCTATTATAATCCACCCCTCCCCTGCCTCAGTCCTTTTAATCATCAGATCTTTTCCTCTTGCCTAGGTTACTAGAATAAAGCAAAGCCATGTGATTCGACTGATTCTCTTTCAACTTAAAACTTGCGAGCTGTGTAGAAAGACAAACGCATACACTCTCCCATGGATCTAAGATGCCCAGAAGCAAGCTTGGGCACTTCTGCTGTTCATCCTGGACTGTTCATCTCAGCCTGTTGCTCCTGCCAAACACTGTGCTGGATTCTGTAGTAGGAAGGGGACACTTGCGAGCTTTGCCAGCTAGCTTGGTGGCGGAGCTAGGTGGGTTGGGACTATCAGGCTGGGGGAATCTGTGAAGACTGTGGGCACCGTGCCCGGCCTGGCTGTGGTTGCGAACCTCTGGTCCGGGGGACCCCAGTGCAGGCCACCTGGCTGCCGGCAGATGGTGCCCTGCCTATCCCCACACTCCCGGAGACCCGGCTAAAGTACGGCTCAGACTCCGCCCCAGCCAATCCTCCGGCGCAACAGTCCCTCTTCCTTCCCAAAATAGTGCGGAGTACGTCTCCCTCGGAACACCGCAGTAGCCCGTGTGTGTCGAAAATACATACTGTGGGGTGATCGACAGTGTGTGTACTGGAGTGGGGCGTACGCGCGGAGTGGGACCCTGGGGACCAGGGCCGAGGTTGACCACCAATGAAAAGCAGAGGACACAGAACAGGTCCATTTCGCATCTGCGTAAGCTCGGCGGGCCGCCGAGCGGTGGGGAGGCCACTCACCATGTTCACTTCCGAGACCATGTCTATGCTGGCGACATCGATCCGCATCCCGACGTCCACCGGGGGCCCTGCCGGGGAGGTGGGACCACAGCAAAGACAGTCTTTGAGTGGCAGGGGGCTGAGGGGACATAGGGGCTTCCCAAATCTTATTACAGTCTAAGCAGGCTCCCTCCCTACCCCCATCCCTGGCGTAGGGGACAGCCTGGAAAAACAGGTGTGGGCACACGCGTGATGCAGTGACAGTGCAGAGGGTGTGTCGAGTTAAGGAGAGGGACAGCTCAGCCTGAGGATATGTCCACCTGAGACTGGGGATCCTGAGTGTGCGTGTGTGTGTGTGTGTGTGTGTGTGTGTGTGTGTGTGTCCAGGGCGTAGTACGGCACGTTTACAGAAATGAGGAAATGGGGAAGGGGGCATTCTTTCTGACGGAAAGGTGAACTAGGGATGGGTTACAGGTTGAAAGGAAAATGATGAAGCATTACCTCCGAAGTCCGGCCGCAAGCGAATGTCATATCCTTTCAGCAGTCGGTCCACTGTCTCTTTCACGTATGACATGTTGCTGGGTTCATTGGAGCTGAAGGGAAGAAGTAGGGGCTGTATTCAGAATGAGCACAAACTGCAAACAGACATGAAAAGATCCAGGCACACCTACCCCCAAATAACAAGATACATGATCCAGCAAACACGAAAAAAGAAAAGAAAAGAAAAAGAAAAAGATCAAGAAAAAAAAAGAGAGAGAGAGAGAAATTGGAGAAGGCAGCTCACCTGTGTGCACAACAAACCATGGCAACCATCACAGGAAAAGAAAGAAGCCCCAAACTCTCTCGATTTTGTACTGTCCACATTACTAACTCTGATGAAAGAATTGTCTTTTCTGCGAAGATTCAAGGAATGCAACTTAGTCGGCGGCTGGGCAGTAATTCCCGAATGGACCTGCGCATGCGCAGAGGGTACTCACTACCAAAAGACACCTTGTGCCTTGCAAACAATATTCCTAGTGGAACAGGCAACAGATTTCAATCCTTTTAAAGTTCCTGTCTGGGGTGCTCCGCGTTCTCCGGGTAGTCGGTTACAACCTGCTGTTTCCATGCAGGGGAGCCTACGTGCCTGTGTGCGCCCAGTTTTCCTGCGCTGTGGTTTGCTGCGTTCCTTTTTCTTGTGTCTTAAACCTGATTTTTCTTTCTTTTCTTTTTGAACTGGGCTTTCAGGGATTTGGCTAAGGCTGTCTGATTGGCATCTTTTGTTGATAATCACGGAGGTCCTAGAACAAAAAGTCTGGAGGCGGTTCTCCGGTTGCTTGTAGAAGAGGTGGGGAGGATGCTGGGGATGGGGAGTGGGCAGCGGCAAGCGGAAAATGGGTTGGGGGAAAAAAAAGAGGAAACTCGGGGCAGGTTTGGGAAGCTGTGAATCTTGTCCTCTTCTGAGGTAACTCAGAGGGCAGCAAGTGTGGTGTAGTGTTTCTCTGGGTTAGGAGGAGAGGGCGAACCGGCCAACTTTTCAATGTACTTTTTACCTTTTCCGCCTCCTCTCTATTGGTAGATTTGGAATGGGAAATGAAGGGAACAAGGATGGGGCAACTCTGGCAGAAAATCCTTTTTCTAACCTTTGCTGGCAATTCTTGTAGTTTTCAGTAGGCAGTGCTTCTTGCTTATAACTGCCAGTGTGCTAGCTCCTGTTGGCAATCCCTAAACAGAACATTTCAGGTCTAACCCGCCACAGGCAGTACGAAGGAGCTCTGGAGCAGCCAGTCTCCTTTGAAATAAAGGGAGGTTGATAAATGCAATTCAAAAAATATCACAAAACACGTGAGGCGGTTGGAGACTCGAGGCTAGGCTCATGTTCTTTATTAAACGGTGTCTATCAAGTTCCTTTGTCAAATGGCAATTTCATTGTATACTAGGAATTCTGAGACTTGGAGCTAGCTTGAGAGGGTCTCTGGCCTAGAGAAATTCACAAAATACTTATAAGCATAAGCAAAAAAATTTAGTGCTTCTTTATATAGTCTGTGTAGACTGAAGAGTTATTATTATACCAAGGGGCATTAGAAATTATTTCAGAGGAGGAAAAAAATAGTGGAAAGACAATGCTCTTTGCCAGAGCAGGCAGGGGGATCCTTCTGTAGGGAAAACAATGTGGACCAACTCTTGGAGACTAGACAACCGACTTGTGCAGTTGAATGCAGAAGAGATCCATGATAAAGGGAGGGAAGGAAGACGTGATAGTGGGTGACAGGAATGTGAAAGAAAGTTGAGGAGATCATTTAGACTTCTGGAAAGCACTGAACACTTGAGCAAGGATGAACAGGGTCGGATTTAGGTTTTAAACAAAAAAATTCTGGCAGAATAGTGATGACTAGTAAGATTGACGTTCACCACTGGCTGTACCATTGTTCTTGTGCACACAGCACAGGTTATCTCATTCAAACCAAGCAGCAGTTCATCAGGAGAGATAATGTGGAGAGTGTTTTAGACTATGGAAACCAGTAGTTAATGTCAAGCTGCTAATAAGTACTGAAATCTGCCTTTCAAGCTAGAACCCTGGGTTTTATTACTCTCCACACTATAAAGCACAGACCGTAAATGCAAGAATTAGATAACGAAAACAAGAAGAGAAGGAAGCTATTGCAGGAGGAAATTAAGTAAGAAACTCTTTAGCTTGGTGAGAAGTGACAGGCAGTCATAGGCTTTCTGAAGTATAATAGAGACATCAAGAGATTACAAGAGTCATGAACTAGGTGCATATGAATGAATGTTCCTTAAAAAATTGTATAAACATTTCAACATGTACTGAATTTAACATACTCAAAAAGAAAAAACCCAGCAACATTAATTTTATATTAGATCTGAGCACCGCAAAATCCTCAAGCCTCATTGCTAAGTATTCTTTAGTTTACTTGAGTGGGTAACAACTTGCTTTTCCAGTACATGAGGGTCTGCTTCTAATGGGTAAAAGAGAAGATCTGTTCACAGTTCAGGGCCCTGCTGAAACACGGAATCTCTTTGTGCTGCACAACTATGCACAAACCACCCTATACAAAATAAGCCACTTACAGCTTTCCATTTTCTCATGCATTTATTCCTAAAATGTTTATTGAATATTTAGTAGATGCCAGACATCTTGGGAAGAGCAGATGAGGCAGCCGTCAAGAAAACCACGTTCAAGGTCCCTTCTCACCTGTGGAGGCTGCAAACATATTCAAGTCAGAAAAACATTTGGTTGGGTCTTCACTGCGGTTGTTCATTTCACTTGTACAGCAGTCACTAGAATATGCATTTTCTAGTTGGTTATAAACCCCAAGGTGTCTTTGTGTTTTGTTTTTTGTTTGCTAGAAAGCATCGCTGCATTAGCAAGCTCTACTTAAGAGCCAAGACTTTAATCTCGAGTCATGAGGTGAGTTTGGATATTTTCATGCTAATGTTAAGCATGCTTCTGCCAGACAAACCCCACTGGATTTTCCTTTAAGATTATACTTTCTGATTAGATAAAAGCACACTATAAGAAATCATGGGATGCTATTTTTTCATTTTTATTAATATGTATCAATCATATGAAAATAAAGTTTTATTATGTCATTGCTTATGGTAGCTACTATTTATTATTGAGAAGTTACTGAAGACGCACCCTAATTTATCTCAGTATATTATGTATGAGGAGCATCTGTGTGAAAACAGTTTTTCAGACCTTAACACTTTGGAAATTGTCTGGTTTCCTGAGTAGTTTGCATCTTGGTAACAAGAGGAATCCTAAAACCCATTCATTCCCCCTACTTATTTTGGTCACTGGGCATGTTAGAATTATATATACAGTTTAGCTTTAATCATTATGCAAGATGTTAATGACCTGCATTTTGATACATTGCTTTCTCCCTGATGTCTTAGGAGTCTATATTTAATCTCCCCTCTTCACACTTTACTAATTTAAAAACAGATATGTTGCACTGAATATATAGAGTTTGTAAGTTGTCTTGGAACTGTGAAATAAATAAATCTTAAAACTAAAAAGAAATAAGTTAATAATTGATCCAGATTCTTTAGGGATTTTTTTTTCCTCACAGCCTGAAAAACCCAACACTTTCTTCTCTTGTGAAGTTGCTTGTTTCTTCCCAACACCTTTCTCCCTTCAGAGCTCAACCCAATTAAAAAGAAATGCTGCCTCAGAAGCCCTGCAGGACATTGACACTCTTCTATTTCCTTCTGATGAGCCTCTTAGAAGAAAATGGTAGTCCCTTAAAGATTAGCATCCAAGTTAAAATAAAGATAATTTTAAAAAATTCACATGCATTTTTGGTATTTCTCTAGACAGACAACAACAAGGAAACCTAAGAAAAATGAATGTATGACAATAACTTCAAAAATCCCAAATGGACTTGAAAAAAGCTAAAGAAAATAGAAGAGGAGAAATGTGAGAACTCAGAATCATAACATTTTATCTAGGCTTAAAAGGTGCAAAGAATTTGAATAAAAATCCTTATAATCAAATGAAAATTGAGAATCCAGTTCTAAAATTCAAACTCAGGAGTAAGAGGTCAAACGCAAGAGTAGGAGGTCAAATGTAGCTAGAGAGTTTCTCTCCAGGTTCCACCAAGCTCTGCAGTCCCACAGCCCACTTATAAAATAATCACTCAGATGCTTATATCATTTAAACTGTTTGGCCTAATGGCTTAGGCCAAGACAAGATTGGATGACAAAAAATTGGGCAGGAGATTTGGGGTAAATTTGCCTTTGAAATATCAAGACATATTTAACCTATAAAAATTATAATATTCCTTTCTTTTGTTTGGGATTTGTATAAAGATAAGAAAAAGTAGCATAAGTAAATAAGGATCAGAGAAAAGATTCAGTGCTTTAGGTAAAGCAGGAAAAGGTGAAATATAATAAAAGTCTGTAAGGCTATTTGTTACCCATGAGGCTCTTTTACCTTGTTACATAGACAAAAAAGTGAGACAGGTAGAAATAACAATAAAAGATAGCTGCAAAACTTCAAAATTTTGTAAAAGCAAAATAGAATCTACTTTTCTTCTTGTTTCATAGAATAAAGTTTAGTGTGCAGTATTAGCTGAAGAATAAAATGTTACTAACAGGTTGGTGAGTATCTGGTGAATATTTTTTGTGTTTAACATAAAGGCTTCATGCTAACTCATTTACCCATTCATTTACTCTCTCTCTCTCTCTCTCTCTCTCTCTCTCTCTCTCTCTCTCTCTCTGTGTGTGTGTGTGTGTGTGTGTGTGTGTTGAAATCATATAGTAATAAACAATAAAAGTGTAAACTCATCAAAGTAACCAGTATGAGAAGGACTGACAGAGAGTAAGATGATGAGAAATAACACACTTGCCTGTGTGTGGTCAAACATGGACACAGAGCTAGCGTGGTACAGGCTTCTGAGAGCCCTGTGCAAACCAAGCTTGTTGGTCTTCTTCCTAGGCCTCATCTTAAGTGCATATTCTGTTTTATTACCCTTTCTCTCTGATTGTCACTTGAATTCTTCCAATTCTTTGGAATAAAAAATTGAAAATAAACCCATTTGTACTGATCCCTGAAATGATACAGCAAAAGGGTTACTACTTGAAGAATTGCCTAGTTATTTTCTGTGGGAAGAAATAAACCTATGGAACCATTCTTCCTTTGGAAAATAAAGAAAAAGCATCAAACATTTCAAATCACAGTGTGTCTTCAGCCATGTGTCATCCTTATAACATACTAAGGCTGAATAAGTATTAGATAGAAGATTTGGGGTTTGCCCTCGTTAGAATTACAAATGTATTAGGCATGGTCATAGAAACTGAAGTTTAAAATTGGCTTTAAAAAGGTAAATGCTATTTTAATATGAATTCTCAAAAGAAATTGTAGATATATAATAAAAGGTCATCAAAAAGTAAAAAAAAAAAAAAATAACCACAACTAAGAAGAAATAAATGTCATAAAAATAAAAACTAAGCCACTACAGAACGTAAGACTACTTTAAATTGAGTATAATTGAGTTAGAGAGTGCATAGTAAAAAGTACACAGGCCCTTAATTCCAGCACTTGGGAGGCAGAGGCACATAGGTCTCTGAGTTACAGGGCAGCCTGGTCTGCAGAGGAAACCCAGTCTCAAAAAAAAAAAAAAAAAAAAAAAAAAAAAAAGGAAGGAAAGAAGGAAAGAAAGAAAAAAGACAGAAAGGAAACAAAAGAGAACACGATGCTTTCTGAAGACATGTACAAAACAGACAGGAATGCAATTAAAACAGACACAAAAATGCAATGGCAAGTCTTGGGGGAAAATTCCACATATTAACTAAGTGACATAATTAGAGATCTTATTAATAAGCTAGAAAATAAATAGAATCAAATTACTAATGAGGTAGCATTGGGGAAAAGAAGAGGAGGAGGAGGAGGGAGAAGGAGGAGGAGAAGGAGAAGGAGAAGGAGGAAAAGGAGAAGGAGAAGAAGATTGAACATAGAGATGACAAAAGATACAGAAGTTTTAGTATGAGTTATAGAAGAAGAAAGCCTGAGAAAAGGTGGGGAGGAAAATAATTTAAAAATTAGAAATGTCCCAGAAGTGACAAAGATTATTAGTTTTATAATTGAACATGCTCATTGCACGTTAAAGAGCATTAATTAGTCATATTCTACTGAAATTTCAGAACATATTGGATTTAGAAAAATCCAAGATTGTTTTGAGAAAAAATAAGTCATCTACAAGAAAAGAGAATTATTTGGCATTCTTCGTACCAGCAAAGTTAGCACCAGAAATCAGTAAAGTCAAGTCTTAAAAATCCAGCAAGTATTCAAGTGCTCACTCTGTGCTCTAACCAACCAGCATTTTACTGTGTTAACACTATAAACTCACTTCTAAATACAGAAGAACTGAGAAAGTGTTAGCCCAACAGATCCTTCCAGCAGGAAAGATGATTCCAACTAAAAAACATAAATATGAACTTAGAAAAAAAACTGACACAAAATGAAATGATAAGCAAATAGACCCTTAAAGCAATTATCACCCAATTTTTTGTGAAATGGTAGAAAATTTAAAACATAAATTGAGAATTTGTTCTGAATATGTAGGCCAGAGATATAGACCAAAATATTACCACTTAGGGAAAAAGCCATAAAACTCACAGGTTGTGAAGAAGGAAGGAACAGATACTTTGAGTACCACATCTTTCTTAAGTGTGTGTTGAGTTTATTGAGCATTTATCATGAGCCAAGAACTGTTTTAAGTTTTCTTATATATTATGCCATTTATACCTAACATCTCTAAACTGTATTGATTTTATTTTGAAGTCTGAAATGAAGATGAGATGAGAAGAGTCACGTCCTGTGAATAACAAGCTCAGAAATAAAGGCCCCACAAGCTTTAGCTGCCCAATCTACAACTTCTGAAGGAAAGCAGGTCGTACGGAAGGCACTACCTAAATGCTAGGGAATAGCAAACAGAGAATTCCTCAACACAAAAGGAAGTATGGCAATAATTATTTAGTGTTATTGTGGTTAGAGGAAATGAGAGAGCATCACACGTGAAAGTCTGGGCACGTGCAGATGTGCTAAAACTGTAGGCATGTCTGTCCACCACCTTGAGTGTCTTCAAATTATTTCCATTCCTACTGCCAAAATTTTTAAGCTACAAAAATTGGAATAAAAGATGTTGAAAATATCTTCAGGGAAAATGCATTTCCTTTCTTAAAATTTAGTAAAATACATGCATTTTATAAATTAATAAGAAAGAGACAATAGGTAAAGGGAATTGATACCAAAAATTTTAAATCTACATTATTAGTACATTATTTTTATGATGTCATTTGTCCAACTATTAAGAATCAGAAACATCACAAATTCAGAAATTTATTAGACTTAGACGTAAGATGGTTGTTTGCTAGAAAGGAATATGCAATTGATTTTTTTTTTTTTTTTTTTTTTTTTTTTTTTTGGTTTTTCGAGACGGGGTTTCTCTGTGTAGCTTTGTGCCTTTCCTGGAACTCACTTGGTAGCCCAGGCTGGCCTCGAACTCACAGAGATCCGCCTGGCTCTGCCTTCCGAGTGCTGGGATTTAAGGCATGTGCCACCATCGCCTGGCGCAACTGATTTTTAAACAGAAAAAAATAAAAACATGGAAAAACAATAAAAGTAAAGATTTCTATTATTGAAAAGTAAAATGTTCAATTTAAATATCTGAATTTAAAAATGAATTAGTCATCTGAATTCCAAAAGAGAATAACCAACCTATCCAGACATATTTTGAGCCTCCTTTAAAAAAAAATTGTGGGTTAACTCCTCCGGAGCTTCAAAGCATTACACAAAATTATAGTTAAGCAATTGATCCATTGCTCCTTATGATAGTCACAATGAGAATATGAAGTCATCAAGAAGCTAATGCCAGAAGGGGTCTTTCACCCCCAGTACTTGGAAGGCTGAGGTAGAGAGGCACAAATTCCTGGACTTCTTGGACTTTAGAATGAGTTTAAGACCAGCCTGGGCAATTTAGTAAGGCCTTGTTTCAAAAACTGTCCAAGTTAAAAGCGTAATGGGGATAGCTCAGTGGTAGAACATTTGCCTAGCATGTGCTGGGCCCTAGTGCAATTTCTAGTACTGGGGGAAAGAAGTTAAGTTTCCAGACAATATTCCACAGACAATGATTACAGTGAGGAAAGGGTGTGTGTGTGTGTGTGTGTGTGTGTGTGTGTGTGTGTGTGTACATACATTTAAATAGTAGAAAAGAATCATTGGATGTTGCAACTGTTTTTTTTTTCCTTTGATGACACCAATTTTTTCCTGTTTTATACATTGCTATTAGTTTCCAATGTGTTTTTCATTTCGATTTTGGGTTTAGTTCTAACCTAACACAATCTCCTACCGCAAACATTGTGGAAGTCTATAGCACTTTTTTTTCCCCACTATGGCCTTGAGATGTCACACAGCATGTAGTGCTCAGTTAAGAAAATATTCATTTTCAGTCCCCTCCCTCTGGGGATTGAGCAGATATGTGACTAATGTGGCCCTGGGCTCAGTATCGTTGGAAGGGAGTGTAATTTCACATGGTTGCCAAAATCATACCGCTTTTCCCTGACATTTATGTCCTATCAAATGCACGCAGCCAAGCAACCCTTTAGACTTGTTAAATGTTAACACAAGCAGGAATTTCACAATCTGACAACACCACAACCCTCTCATTTAACTTGAGAAATAGCAAGAAAAATGGAAACTCCACAACATGCAGAAGGCAGAGCAGACTGGGCACTGAGCCCCTCTATGTCTTATCTCCAGAGCCCTCATTAGTTCCTCCTAGAGTTACATAGGGCATTCTTCCTGCTGCTCCCAAATTTTCCCTTAAAAACAGTTCATATTATTTATTGAAATTAATATTTCTAACAGGGCAGAAACAATAGCATATTGTGTTTTTTTAAAGGCTTGCTCTCATTGAAACCATGAAACATAATATTTTTCCTTGCCCATTAAATTGTCTCCCCAAATAGAAATGTTTTCAGCATTGGAAAAGAAGAACATTTCAGGGAATCTTATTTTTCTTTTCTTCAGAAATGTATTAGTGATTCAAAAACTCACTGAAGTGTTAGTATATCACTTTAGTGACTAAGGGTAATGATTGTGATTTTCCAACGATTTTTATTATAACAATATTAAAATAAATGAGAGGGGTGAACACAGTGGCACAGGTCTGTGATTTTCATAAGGGGAAGAAGAAGGATCCTAACTTCGTGGCCTGCCTGGGCTACACATTGCAGTAGTTTCTCATAAGATTTTTTTTTAATTATAAGGAAAACAAAGACAGAAATGGTAGGCTTGTTTTGCCATTCAGTAGTCAGCAACATAGCTTTTGTGGGGCAAAGAATAAAAGAAGCAGTATAATGTAAAGAATCCTTTTTTTCCCTTTTCTTTCTGTCAAGCCAAACTATGCAGATCTGTGTCTCTCAGCCTTGGGATTTGAGGACCTAAAAGAATGGGGTGGACTGCTGTGTAATGCCACAGGCAAGCTTCCTTCACTTCCAGTGGACTTTTATATAGGAATGTAACAAAGAAAACAATGATCCAAAGAAGGTCGTTTGAGTTAGGAAAACATGATCAGAAAAACATGTCAATAAATGTCCGTAAGCACATACTAAATATGAGCAGAGCAGCCCTTTCCAAGAAGTTCCTCAGGACAGACCAATTTAAACACAGTTGCCTGGCACATGCTATAGATTATATCTGGGAAAGCATGGAAGTAAGGCTGAAGGCCATATCCAGATTCAGGGCACACTGAAGACAGCACTCAGCATATCATTCATCAGACTGGGTTCTTTAGCTATGACAATCTGACATCCAACATGAATAAACACATCTTATAAATTGAATGTAAATGTCACAGGAGGCATGAAATCACATCATGTCCAAGAACAATCCAAGGAACAAAATGCACCTGAGGTAAAAAGCCTCTGCCTTTCCCCCCAGAATCTCTCTCACAGTTCCCCAAGACATTATCATACATCATTCTTTTGACTATGTCCTGACACTTGTTCTTTTAAGGGAAAGGGATATAGCTCAGGGTTAGAGAACCATTCTAGCATATGGTGCACTAGAGTTTGATCCCCAGTTCTACAATCCACCCCCAAGAATGTTTCATTTTTCAGTGTGGTTCAGTTTGGTTTAAGGCACCATGATGTGCTCTTAGCTGTAGGAATATATATATATATATATATATATATATATATATATATATATAATGTATATGTGATATATATATATATCACATATTATTTACACCTAGATATAATTCAGAGGCTGTACAATTTGAGATATTCTCATGATTTTCATCTCAAAGTGGAGAATCACTGAGAACAAAAGTTTTGTTTGGAATATTTCATTTGGTACTTTTATAGAATTGAAGGTGACATTATGGAGTGTGTGTGTGCACACATTTGTGTGGTGATTTCTATATGCAAAGCCAAAATACAAGGACTCCTAGAATTCGTAGTTGTACTTTATATGCTACTGAGATCATTTATGGCCAGAGCTCCTGGACAGCTTCAGGAAAGTGGCTGGTTTCCAGTAGGAATCAATTGTTAATTAGAAGGTTGAAAAGTTCAGTCTGACTTCTCACATTCTCCCATTAGGAAAGAGGGCCAAAGGTATTGGTCATCACCAATGGTTCTTGATTAAATCAGCCATAGGTCTATAAGGCCATCTTCAGAAATTCTCCAAGGGACAATTGCAGAGCTTCTGGGTTGATGATCACATGGAGATGTTAGTGTAGCAGGTACCTGGACAGACCCTAGAAACATTGTTCCCTTCTTCTATACCTTGTCCCAGACACCTCTTCCATCTTCCTTTTCCAGTTTTATATTTTACTATGGATGGATAATAATAACAACAAAATCACTCTCTTGAGGTCTATGGACTGTTCTAGACAGTGATGTATTGGAAATGGGGTAATTATGGAAAGTTATGATTTATATCCAGGAGCTTGGAAGTACAGGAAACAATCTAGATTTTCCAATGGTATCTGTCTTAGATTATTGCTGTGAGAGACACCCTGACTATGGCAACTCTTATAAAGGAAAACATTTAATTGGGGCTGGCTTATAGTTTCAAAGGTTTTGGCCATTATCATCATGGCAGGATATGGCAGCATGCAGTCAGACATGGTTCTGGAGAAGGAGATGACAGTTAATACATCTTGATCCAAAGACAATAGGAAGTGAACTGAAACACCGGACATGACTTGAGCATATATGAGACCTCAATGTCCACCCCCACAGTGACACATGTCCTCTAACAAGGTCGTACCTACTCCAATAAAGCCACACCTCTTAATAGTGACCTTTCTATGAGCTTATGGGGGCCAGTTACTTTCAAACTACCACAGTGTCTGAAGGGGCACTGACTGTTTTGTGTTGTAATCCTTTATAACTTGTAGCAGCTGATTCTCTCTAAGTAAATAATTGTAGAAATAAGTTGTAGAAACACATCTGGCAGACATTGAGAAAAAATGACTTTATTTTTGCAAGATAAGAAAGACCTTCAAGTGTTGTAAAAGAATAGAGATGAATAGTGTTCCTAAATACAAGGGCTTATAGAAAGCCATAAATTGTGTTATTGATAGAAAGTCATTATAACGTGAATATTCACTTAGTTCTAAGTCTAAATTGCTATGCAATTCCATTAAAATACCATGGTATGTTAAAAATTAATAATGACAAGTTCGCAAGAAATAACAGCTAAAAGAATCTGTAGAAGAATAAAATGGATGATTCTTCCAACATAGATATTAAGATTGATCACAAAAGCCATGGAATTGTAAAAATTCAGAATAAAAAAGATAGAATCTGATCTAAAAGATATATGGCACCAGTATAGATTATGGAGACAAGTGTAAAAGATAATATGATTTCCAGTGATTGTAGGATTGATTAATAAATAAGTAAAAAAGAATCCTGGATACTCACATACATACACAGAGAATACACACTAGGATGAGAAGATTCATATGTTTAACTACTCCCTTGGTTATCTTCCATGCAACACTAACAAGTTAAATCTGATATCCTGGCACATACTTGTTACTTGTATCTGAGCATTTAGGAAATGGAGTCAGGAACATCAAACTTAAAATCTTTTTGGAATACACAGTTAGTTGTGGACTAGCTGGCTATACAGCAAGATGTATTTCAAATATAAAACAAAATATTAAAAATGTTATATAATGAAAGTATTTTTTCAAAACATAAGAAATTAACAGCAAAAATCAAATCCTAAATTAAAGAAGTAGACCCTGAATAAGCTATAAAGTAGGTAAATCAATAAAAGAATGAACATAATATCAGAATTTCTGAACTCAATGAAAAGAAATATGCCATCTAAACACATGAAAAGATTATAACACAGCACAGGCAAGCAACCATTAATTTTTCAATTTATCATTAATTCTAACATTTTTAAAACATTGATAATCCAAGTATTCTTTTTTAATTTTTTTTTCATTTCACTTACCAACCACAGTTCCCTCTTCCTTCCCTCCTCCCACTCACCCCCTACCTTCCCCCCACCCCACTCTCTATCCACTCCTCAGAGAGGGTAAGGACTCCCATGGGGAGTCAACAAAGTCTGGCATATCAAGTTGAGGTAGGACCAAGCCCCTCCTCCCTGTATCAAGGCTGAGCAATGTATCCCTCCATAGGGAATGGGCTCCAAAAAGCCAGTTCATGAACTAAGGATAAATTCTGGTTCCACGACCAGTGGCCCCACAAACTGCCCAAGCCACACAACTGTCACTCACATTCAGAGGGTCTATTTTGGTCCCTTGCAGGTTCCCCAGCTGTCAGTCCAGAGTCAGTGAGCTCCAATTAGCTTGGGTCAGCTGTCTCTGTGGGTTTCCCCATCATGATCATGACCCCTTTGCTCATATAATCCCTCCTCCCTCTCTTGTCACTCATAAGTGGACATTAGACATAAAGCAAAGGATAACCAGGCTACAATCCACAACCCAAATATTCCTAATAATTTGGATGAATGGAGGCACTTAAATTAATTATCTAGATAGAAGATTAAGCTTCTTCAGTACTGAGGCCAGGCATAGCTCTTCCCCCTACACACACACACCCTTATCCACTAGAAAGTTTCTTCAGTTCAGTCTGTTGCTCTACTGAAAAAAGGTACATATTCAAGAATGTTTTTTTGTGTGTGCATGTGTGAGAATTTTTAGCAAGCTATAAGCACATTAAAAAAATGATTAATAAATCATAGTACTTGCCTATAATGTTTTTTAGAGGTGAAATGAATGTCATAAAGCTATAATGTTGCAATGGACACTTAATAATTCCAAAACTCCTCTAGTTAGATTGACCATGTCACATGTTTTGAGGAATAGAATGTGAAAGAAATTTTATGGGTGACTTCGTAGCCAAAATGACTAAATATCTAGTATAAACCCCCCTTCTTTAAAGCACAAAAGAAGGGCAGAGGAACCATAGGATGAGAGAAGCTTAGATTTGTAAGTCACTACCAGCATAAAAGCTATTCAGACTTCTGTTTGGGTAAATAACCATAATTAGAAAGAACAAATTCTTCTTTCATTGACTTGTATTGTTAGTTATAGAAAGTAGGATTACCATGAAAATTAACAAAACAAATGGACTCAAAATGTAATATTAATAAAAAAGCAAATTTCCAATAGCTATATATTCAATATGAAAAACTGAAACAACTTTACATGTTATTTATTTTTGTAAACATATGTAAAAATGACATAAATGCCCATGGAGTGATGGGTAACAAATCAACATGATAGTTGGATCAGGCCCTCTGAATAGGTGAGACAGTTGATTGGCTTGATCTGTTTGGGAGGCATCCAGGCAGTGAGTGGGACCAGGTCCTGGGCTCATTGCATGAGTTAGCTGTTTGAAACCTCGGGCTTATGCAGGGATGCTTGGCTCAATCTGGGAGGAGGGGACTGGACCTGCCTGGACTGAGTCTACCAGGTCGATCTCAGTCCTCGGGGGAGGCCTTGCTCTGGAGGAGGTGGGAATGGGGGGTGGGCTGGAGGGAAGGGGAGGGGGGCAGGAAGGGGGAGAACAAGGGAATCTGTGGCTGTTATGTAGAACTGAATAGTATTGTAAAATAAATTTTTTTTTAAAAAACAGAAAATTAAAAAAATACTTTCAAAGAGGAAATCACAGGTGTGGTACAATTCTTGGAAGCCTCTCTTTATGCTTGTAATGTTGTTTGCTTCTTTCTTTAAATTCAGAGTAAATTTTGACAAAATGGTAGAATGTATCATGTCTCTAGATGGCTGTTATTTCATTCTATGTTGTGAGAATAGCTTTTCATCTAAAAATAGTTTAGGGGCGTCAGAGATAACTCAAGTGCTTAAGACCATTGTGCAACCATGAGGGTGAACGTTTGGGTTCCAGCATCCGTATTACAAGATGGAATCGAGCAGAGACAGCCGAGTGGTGATGGCACGCGCCTTTAATCTCAGCACTTGGGAGGCAGAGGCAGGCAGATCTCTGTGAGGCCAGCCTGGGCTACAGAGTGAGTTCCAGAACAGGCTCCAAAGCTGCACAGAGAAACCCTGTCTCAAGAAGAAGAAGAAGAAGAAGAAGAAGAAGAAGAAGAAGAAGAAGAAGAAGAAGAAGAAGAAGAAGAAGAAGAAGAAGAAGAAGAAGGAGAAGAAGAAGGAGAAGAAGAAGGAGAAGAAGAAGAAGAAGAAGAAGAAGAAGAAGAAAAAGAAGAAGAAGAAGAAGAAGAAGAAGAAGAAGAAAACAGACACAAGACCATTTGTGTTTGCTTGCTTCTAGCCTTGCAGAGAACATGTGAGCCTCAGTTTAGACAGTGACCCTAACTCAAAGGAATAGGTATAAATTGACAGAGGACATCCAACACCTCCTTCTGTCTTCCATATTATGTCTACGGCCATACACACACGTGCACATACATAAAAACAAGGACCATTTGAAGAAGTAATATGGAAAGCTATTAAAGTAGAAGCTTCTAAACACACAGTCACATACACATGTTTGTTTGTGTAAAATGGAGCTACCCTACAACAGAATGACAAACATGTTAAGATACCATAGGGTACTACATAGAAAAAAGAACAAAACAGTGCCAAGAATGGGTTACTTCTACTGGAGCTGTTGGCTAGCAAGGTCCCACAGACCCCCAAACATTGTAGGGTATTGCCAATGGTTTTGGTTACATCCTAGAATGCGGCAGTAAGATGTCACTGTTGAAGACACTGTATGTTTGAATTACAGAACATAATCAAACCAATCCAATACTCACTTGGAAGCATCATCCCTTCTGGATAGCTTCCATAGTGTTGGAAATATAATCATCAACCTTGCCCAGGTGTGAACACTGAGAGCTAAAATGATGCCTGGCATGGCAAAATACGGCCACTTAGTTTAGTGGGGGCATGAATGTTATGGGAGTAACCAACTACTTCCTGATTAGATATAAGGTCTGTTCCACAAGATGAAACTTGTACCTTGCTTCATTTCTAGGGCCAAGAACCTGTGGTTAAACAGTTCATAGTTCCTAGAGGAGAATTTATTAAAATTATTCTGCTAAAATGGCAGTGTTAAATTTACTCCTATTGATTTCTCATTATACTCATAGATTAGTGTCTTCAATAGATGGTAATTAACACAGAAATCCACAATTGGTCAAGGTGCAGAAAACATGAGACTGGGGAATGCTCAGTTCTAATTGGGACATCTCTATAATATTACTTCCTTCAAAGACTCGGGGATTATTGCAGAAGAAGAAGGAGAAAGAGTGTAAGTGCCAGAGGCAATGAGTGACTACCAATAAGCAATATTTTGGGGACACAAGAAGACATTTAGATATATAAACTTATAGAACAGTTGTTTTCAACCTTCCTAATGCTGAGACCCTTTAATATAGTTTGTCATGCTGTGGTGACTCCCAACCATAAAATTATTTTCATTGCTACTTCATAACTGCAATTTTGCTATTGTTACAAATTGTAATGTAAATTATCTGAGCTTTTCAACAGTCTTAGGCAACCCCTGTCAAAGAGTCATTCAACCCCCAAGGAGTTATCACTCACTAGTTGAGTACCACTGTTTTAGACATTGTAACAGCATGTACCAGACCTGTACAAGCTTAAGCTACACGAATTTCCAAGAGTTCTGGAAAGGTTGTCAGGATATCCCACTCCTATTTGAGATACTATTGGCAATTGATAGTGGCTGGAGAGGGAGAGTCTGTTTTCTTTAAAGGTGTAGTCTTTGGTAAGTCAATAATACTCCAGTGGAAGATCACACATACAAGGACATATGGGAAACATAAATTGGACTTGATAGGCTTTTGTTGTTGCTGTTATTGTTTTGATTTTTTTTTAAAAAAAAAGATGCAAAGTTGGGTGGATAAAGAAGAGGCTTTGAATGTGGGAGAAGTTGGTACGGGAGTGAATGTTATCAAAATACATTGTACAAAATTCTCAAAGAACAGCTTTTTAATTGCAGAAGTTAAAACAACTAAATCTAAAATATGTTTAAAGATCAACTACAATAACTAGAAGTTTTTATTGATGTCTACACATTACAAATACTCGGTGGAAGATTTAAGCAGTATTCACTCAACAAGCATATAAAATTTGACCTAGGGTTCAATCTTAAAGCTTAGAAAAAGCCACCTTTCTCCCTGTCACCAAGAAAATGTATCCTGTTTACAGAGTATAAACACATGAGCTGCTTTGATATTGGAATCCCCTCAAAAAACACAATTAAGTACAAAGTTTAGACAAATCATTCACAAGTCCCCCAACCCTTGGAAGGAGTTTTGAGACATACCCACCACAAAGAGCAGGTGTGTCTACTCACAAACAATTTACCTGGGAACACCATGATCCTAAGGTCTGGTGGTTCTCAGTTTCCTAGTCAAGCATGGCCATTTTGCCTCACCTTGGACCTTACCCTCATGATTTCCTGTCTAGTTTTTAGCTCCAGGCAAGCAGTATATGAGTACAAAGTTCTTGGATCAGGCCCATGAGCTTCTTGCTGCCAGTTTTTCACAGTAACTGCTGTCCAGACAGTTCACAGCTGGGCTGGGTGCCTACTGGAGGCCATGCATCCTGAAGCAGGATCACAGATTGAGGGCCAGCTAGACTGCTGGGCTCATTTCTGCAGCAGCAATAATTGGAGGCCTCAAGCAAAATCAGAGTCTTTGAAGTTTGTCTCCAGGCTTCTATCTCCCTTGTGGTTAATTTTTCTCATTCGGGTACATTAATGCCCATCTTTTAGGTACCATGACTTCTCAACTATCTACCATAGAATGACATGCTTTTATGCTCTCATTTTCACCTTAACTAAAAGTTATTCACACAACTGTGTTAATTTCCTAATGTTTTAACATACTTAAGAATTTTACTTCTATCTGATGAAGGACATTCTCTCCAACAGTGGCAATGAGTTAAAAAAAAGTGTTAGGTTTAACAAAACAACAATCCAATGTGTTAGTTATTAATATGGCTAACACTGTTAGTATTTGATATATTCTGGATACTCATCAAACTGTCTTAACATGCATTAGCACATCTCATTCTTGTTAATAATCTTAAAAAATAAGTGCTTATCATTGTCCTTATTTTGCCAATGATGACACTGAGTCCCACAGTGACAAAGCATCACACTCCTAGGGTTCCTAAGATTGTAAGTAGGTTAGAATATGTGAAAGGCATCAATATCACTGCTTTAGGAGAGATTTTGTGGGGAAATTGGCTGCATAAATGCAATATACAGTGATGACCTGATTCCCTAACAATAAATGGTAGCAAGGAAATGTGACAAGATTTCAATTGATCCTATTTATTTGCACTAATGGAATAAGGAATCTCTGCTTCTCTTACCAAATTTCCTTCATTAGCATGTAACAGAATAATCATTGTGTAGTCATCCCTCAAACAACCTTGGAGCAGGAGTTAGGAGCTTTTTCTGCTGCTGTTCACTGGCTGCAGGTATGATTTTCCACCTTTCTATTTAACCACTTGGCTTTGTTTTATTTTCCTTGTGTCTAAATCAAGGCAGAAAATTCATATCATCCTTTGTGATAAGCTTACTATATCAGAAACACACACAACCATGTTTGAGTTTTTTCACGATGTCAGAATTTATTAAATAACAAATTCACAACAGGTACAACAGGCTTCAGTTTTCCAGATAGTCATGCTTTCCTTAATAACCCTAGCAAGGCAAATAAAGGCTCTTTTATTCAGCTCTTAATTGTCAATACTAACTCTCAGGTCATCCATTATTATCATGGATTAAATCCATATATATTTATCTATCATCTTTCCATATCTATCTGTCTGTCTATCTATCTATCTATCTATCTATCTATCTATCTATCTATCTATCTATCGATCTATCTATCATCTATCTATCTGTATCTATCCAGCTATCTGTCTATCATCTATAGTGTGTGTGTGTGTGTGTGTGTGTGTGTGTGTGTGTGTGTGTGTGTGGCCTTAAGGGAGCTTAAAAAGTGAGGAGTTTCAGAGAGGCCTGAATGGTCAAAATTGTTAAAATGGTGAAGATACAAGATCCTAAACCCTGATGGCAAACAGCTGAATGGGAAGTCAGACCATATCTGATGTGGCTGTTGGCCTTAGAGTCAGGCTGCTGCAGCATGGGTTGGAGCAGAGCTGCTGGGTAGAGTCTAACTGCGAAGGAGAAAGGGCAGGATTGACTGGGTCAAGAAAAACAAGCAAGCAAAGGACAAATGACAGGTCCATATGGATGTGTAGAAAATGGGAAGATTGCAACTCATATAGACCACATCGACAGTGAAGATCAGACTGAGCTGAAGACCGTGGGAAACACGGGGAGTCTCTGCCCATTCATCCTTGATGCACACCTAGGGTGGTCCGATGACATGTGTGCGGGGCTGTCACTATTGCCTCCTTATGGGGTCTAGGTGAGGAAGTTTGTACTGGTGAGTTTTAGTCAACTTGATACCAACTAGAACCACCAAGGAAGAAGGAGTGTCAGTTGAAGAATTACCTCTGACTGTGGGCGTATCTGTCTGGGCATTTCTTGATTAATGAGTGAAGTGGGACATCCAAGTCCAATGTGGGTGGTGCCATGACTGAGCAGGTAGCAGTAGTTTTTGTAAGAAAGCAAGCTGAACAAACCATGGAGAGCAAGTCAATAAGAAGGATTCCTCCAGGGTTCTTGCTTGAGCTGTTGTCCTGACTTCATTCAGACAGACTGTGATTGAGATGTGTAAGCATCACGAAGCAAGCAAGGACAAAGTTGCCCCCTTTCCTCCTTCTGGTGTGCTGAATGAGCCTCTGTCCCTGGTTTCTCTGATAGGATTTTAATATTTCCATGTACCCTTACTGTCCCAATTTACCTCAACAAATTTGCATGTTGGCACCCTTTCTACTCCCAGGAATTTATCAGTTTGCTCTGTGTGAGCGGTGCCAGAGAGCTGGTGCTATTCACATGTACAACCCAGGTACAGTCTTTCTCCATCCTCATAATAATCAAAAGCTGCTTGTAAAATGGAGTCTCGAAGAGCAAGAGGAAGTTGGGAAAACCACTGTTCAATGCAATATGGAGAACCTTTAGGCAGGGCAGGGGTGACCTTAATACTTTTCTCTTTGCTGACCTCACCCCTTCCATCCCTTTCTCTCTTCTTTCTTCCCTCCCTCTCAACTTTCCCCCCATCTCTTTCTTCATTTCTTTTGAGATAGGGTCTCATTCTGTAGTCCAAACTGGCCTTGAACTCAGGCAATCCTCCTGTTTCTGCCTATCAAGTGCTGGAGTTATAGTCATGAATCACTATCTCCATCATTAAAGATTCTTTCTGCTATAATATTCAGAGAATGATCTTGTTTTGGTTTTGTTGTTTTTTGGAGGGTGTATGTTTTATTATAATTACTAACAATTAAGAGTCCTTACTTCTCTTGTAGAGAATCTGGGTTCAGTTACCACTACCCACATCAAGTGCCTAAACAACCTCCATTTCTGGAAGGTCTGACACGATATTCTGGTCTTCGAGGGCCCCTGAACATATATGGTACAAGTAAACTTAAGCAGACACATATACATGTACATTAAATAAGTACATAGGTGATGATAGATTGATTATAGGAGATAGATAGATGCTAGATGATAGATAAATAGATAGATAGATAGACAGTCTTTTACAGTTTGCTGCTCAGATAGCATTAATTTTTTAAAGAGTGGGAGAAATCTAACTCTAAGACTATGTCTACTGTTCCTTTTCAAGTCTTTATACCAACTTATGAGTCTTGATCCATGTTGACTAGCCATTCATTCCACTGCTTGCTGATTCAGTTCTGTAAGCAGTAGTATGCTATTAAGATGAATGGAAACTGGGATCCTATGGAATGGGCCAAATATTTCCAAGTTAGCAGCAGTGAAGTAGCTGACACTGGAAAGGAGAGGTGGACTTTGAGGTATACATGAAAAACAAAACCTTAGATACTAACTGGATTGCATAGACAATGAGAAGTGACAGGGAATAACCAATTGGCCTCCAGGAAAACTCATTCCCAGTATATTGTTCTAACATCAGAGTTCAGTGCACCTTGAAAGAGGTTCAAGACAAATCCTAGTGAGGCTAAGGAGGAATTGTAATCAGAAAGCAAGAAGACACATGAGAATTGGTATAGGGAACTGCAACCTAGAATGTTATGTTTGGGGAGATGCCACTGTCTGGGCATCCAGAACTAGGGGAAGATTCAGGTTCAAATCTTGGTCATAAGTGAGATTCTGAATCACAGTGTATAAAGTTGAACTGGAGACCATGTTCTTTCTGAGTGTTCTATTGGAGCAAGTTCAGTGATTCTTCCTTCAGATAGTCTTATGTGTGAAAATTTTGACCTCGCCATCATTTACAGACCCAAACTCTTCATTTTATTCTGGATAATCATAGGAGAGAACAGCAATACTTGATTGTGAAGGATACAGGTGCTCATTTCATGATTGTGAGATTTTGTGGGGCAGGGGGTTGGTCATTACAGTTCCTGCCACACTGCTTCCTTTCTTATTAAAGGGTAGGCCACTAAGGGCCACTAATTATATTCCTGTCGTTGAATATTCACCAAAGCTAATACTGGGTTAGTGTTTGTAGTACAACAGCCAAATTCACTTAGAGGCCAGCAGGAACCTGATGAAAATGCCAGCTGTTGTAGGTGAAGAATTAATTTACCTGCAGGAATGTGCACAGCCCATCCAAAAGTCTTGTGTGAACTGCTTGGCAATGCTATTGGAATTTCCAAAGCATAAACATACATTTTTTTTTTCAAAATCTACTAAATTTAATGAAACTTAAAATTACTTATGAAATAGTGACCTATTCTTTCTGCCATTTTCCCCTTGTCTAGCCCGTTCATAATACTGCTCACCATGCTCTGAAGTTCTGTCTGGACAATACACATGTTCTTTGTTCTGTTTTTCTCATTGAAAGAAATCTGAAATCCTCCAACTGAAATTACAACCTCTCTGCTTTTATGGTGAAGATCTGAAACATGTAATCTCATTAGCTAACCTCTAGACACAATCTTAACTCTAAGGGCCCTTTGTCAGCTGCCTTAACCATGCTGCCCATAATTAGGCTCACTATCAAGATCATGTGCTTTTCAACTTGATTTTGCGACAAGATCATACCATGTAGATTAGGCTGGTTTTTAACTTGTGGAAATTCTCTTGCCTCAGTCTCCCAAGTGCTAAGATGATAGGTATACCTGACTTTTTCTTCTCCAAAAAATATTAAAATTGATGCTGTTTTGAGCATAGACATGTTGAATTTAGTAGATGCTATTTGCTATTAATATTGGAGGCATTAATACTGTATTCATTTAAATTGTATGAATTAAATTGTGTGGGATAAATGTCATAATGGTGGTATTTTTAAAAATACGAGTCATATTATATAGGCTGAGCAGGTTATAGTAAGGAAAATATCCGTATATACATATATGCATGTGCAATAATTAGTGAAAAGAACAGGCCAAGCATTTGAAAGATAACAAGTAAGGGTATATGGAAAAATTTGTAGGGAAGAAAGGGAAGGGGTAAATTATGATATTACATTTTAATCTCAAAGAGATAAGAAAAAAACACCCCTTCAAAAAATCCCTCTGTATCTAGTGGGGCAGTCACAATGCCACCAAAACTACTATGTGCAGCATTTTGATGAATAAAACATTTAGACAATTGGGAAAAGTCAAGTTATAAAGTAATAAGGGAAAACATTTTCTTTTTCTCAAGTGATAAGGCTTATAATTTGGCATTCATTTTATTCTCTCTCTATGTGTATCTGTGTCTTTGTGTGTGTGCATATGCACACACATGCGTGTACTACAGGCACTGGACTAGGAGCCTACATATGCCAGACAAGCTCTGTATCACAGAGCTACATCCTCAGGCCCCTTTTAATTTTCCTTTGTTGTGGATTTGTTTTTCGAGACAGAACTTCATGTATCACAGGCTGACTTCAAATTGGTTATGCATCCAAGAGGAGTATGATCCTGTGTCTACTTCCCAAGTTCTGAGATTATAAAGGAGTACTAATGCCCCTCCCTGCTACTAGAATTCAGCTAATACAAAAAACAAACAAACAAACCAGGTAGTCATTTTGTTGTACCGAGTTCTAGCCTCTCCTGTCATGTTGCATGAATACTCTTCTAAGTTTTCCACTGACGTCTGGCCCTACTGTCATCTTTGTAATGTAGGCAGCCATTACTATCAACGAGAACTAACTGGGCTCCTGGTTGCCATGGTTTCCTCACCTAAATAAAAATACACTCTTTATCTAGTTTCATATTCTTGCCTTCATCATCGCAGCTGCAACAGCTTAAAATTGTACATCTTATTTATATGATATATATTATATATGAATATATAACATATATTACACACATATAAGCAACATATAGTTATATAGGATATATGTGATATATATTCTACATCATACACACCCACCCCTCACACACACATATATATGATACCTAGTTTTACTAGGACATAAATGTCTTCAGTTTTAAGCCTCCTGAAACTTGGATTACACCTATCTTATGCCTCGCTTCTTGCTCCAAATTTTCTCCTAAGAAAATTTCTCCAAGAAATTTTGTACTGATTTATTTACTATTGACTTCAAGTTTAATTTCATAGTGGTAAAAGAACAGGTTTGGTATTATCTCAAGCTCTTGATGCTCGTTTGGTTTGCCTTGTACCGTAGCGTGGGATCAGCTTGGTAGTGTTTCATGTTGGTTGAGAACATTATATGCCACACAGTTATTAGATCCAGCATCCCTCTGTGTCAGTAACCTCCAGTGTGTTACCAGGGCTGTTGATCATTTTCTATATGTTCACAGCAGTTTTTATCTATTTGTTCATTAGATACTGACAGAAGTGAATTAAGACCTCCTATCACTATGACTAAGGGTCTTAATTTTGTCAATGCTATGACGTGATTATGGCTGTCATACCCAGAGGTTCATATGCTAGGAAATCTGTCCTCCATTTGGCATTGTAGAAATTGCACAGATATTTTAAAGGTGAAATCTTATGGGAGGTCCTTAGTACAAAGGGGAACTGGTGGGCATAGAAGAAGTGGGAGGGAGAAGAACAGAGGCAATGATGTAATTATTTTTGAATTAAGTAAAAAGTCTAATACTGTCATTTCCTTCTGTGATTATTCTTCTTGATTGTCATCTGGAGATATTAAGTATACATCTCAATATGTGGGTGAGCATGCTCTCAGAGATAGTGAAGATTGAACTATGTTTCTTCCAAATTGAAACATTACTTATTGAAGGGACAGAGGCAGTTCATTAAGCTCAGGCAATAAATGAAATCCACAAGTCTCTGCATAGGTAACTTGAAAGATTCACAAGAGCTATTCTCAAGTTTCACAATCAGCAAACAGCTACTGAGTAGAGGAAAAATCTGCCACTAGGCAGCCTCCTGAGAGTCTTGCATGGAGCTCTGGATTGACCATCCAGGCTGAGTTGAACTTTATGGTCTTGTTGCAACCCATTGCATATGTTTGTACCTAGAGCCTTGCCCACAGTCAGGACAAATCTCTGTCACCCGCCAGTCCCACAGCCGCTCAGACTCAACCAAGTCAACACAGAGACTTATATTGCTTACAAATGGTATGGCCATGGCAAGCTTCTTGCTAACTGTTCTTATAGTTTAAATTAATCCATTTCTATAAATCTATACCTTGACACGTGGCTTGTGGCTTACCAGCGTCTTCACATACTGCTTGTAATGGCAGTGGCTGGCAGTGTCTCTCTCTGACTTTCTATTCTAATTCTCCTCTCTGTTAGTCCCGCCTATACTTCCTGCCTAGCCACTGGCCAATCAGTGTTTTATTTATTGACCAATCAGAGCAATTTAACATACAGATCATCCCACAGCACTTTCCCTTTTCTTTCTTTCTTTCCTTTTTTTAAAAGAGGAAGGTTTTAACTTTTACACATCTCCAAAGCCAGCTTGGTATATTTGGGAATTTGGACGTAGCTTCTCTTACTATTTCCTGCTGGAAGGGGGCGCTGTATCTTATGGGGACACAAAGAAAATTTTAGGATTATGGAGTAGTCCGTGAGGGTGTATCATCTGAGCCAGTTGCCTTGAATCCGATCTGGATGTTGGATTATCTCGGCCATGATGTCATCAGAGACCTTTCAGGTGGTCTTGGCTGGTCAAACCTGATGTATCTTAATCTGGAACAAATCCATAGCCTCTGGCTTTCTGTGGAAACAAAAGCAGAGCCTCCTTTCCAAAGCAACATATCCTTACATCCAAATTTTGAAGTCAAGGTACCTTTAAAATATACATTTTGGCATAACTCAACAGCTTTTGCAATCAAATGTTTTTCTTCAGTTACAAATATCAGAGAACATAATCCAGATTCTCTGTGTGGTAGCCATCTTTACGTGGTTTATTTTTTACATTACCTTGAACCTATTGCTTTAAACTGCAGCATTCTAAGACTAGATTGGCACTGTGACTGCTGGCTCCACCCACTTTAGCTTCCCAACATGGAGGTGGTACGTTTTCTGCCAGCTCTGGGAGCCATCAACTCTCAGAAATAGTAGGTCTATGCTTCTATCAAAGCAGCGTGTAGCCCAGAAACCTCTTATTTTTTGTTTTGTACTAGCAAAGGCTAAACCCACCACGCAGCTTAATGTGCCACTTCCAGAGGCCTCATTCCCTGCCTTACTGCAGGTCGAGCAAGCACGTCCGGAACCTGCCATAGTAGCTAGTCTGTTCAAACATGCACGCTGCCGCTAACTTGAAAGAGACAACTAGGAACTATTTATAGCTCCGTTTTAGAATCTTTTTACTCAGGTTTTAGGTGGAAACTCTTGCCAACATATGTTACAGTCTTACAAATGCCTGTCAATCACACCTCTGTAAGTAACCCTAAAAAGTGATCGGTTCTCCAAACTGCAGTATTGTGGGATCGTTACTTTGGTCTGCCACTGGTTCCCTATCTGGAGGGAGTAGACATTTGTTCTACATGTTCACTAAGGAAATGTCACTCAAAAATTACCACACTAAATATGGGTAGTGCCATCCAATACACTGGGGCCCAAATTAAATAAAAAGGGAAAAGGAGACCATCTACTCGAATGGAATTCTCTCCTTTTGCTTCCTGACCTCATCAGCTGACAGGCTCTGCCATTCCCTTCCAGCCACGATGGATTGAAACCCCTGAAACCATGAGCTGAAGTATATCTTTTGCCATTCTTGCTTGTTCTGCCAGGAAATTAGTACAAGAATAAGTCCAGCTAACACATGTTAGCTTAAAAAACCCTAAATACTAATTTTTTAACAATTTAAAGGTGAATATGCTCAAATTTATAATTATATTCTCTGGTGAGTGTATATCTTTATCAATATGAAACATTCTCTCTTTATCTCTATTTCTTACAGATAAAGTACTACCTAATACTAATACAGGGATAATATGGTAGATGCTTTACCTTAAAGTGCTCTGTCTTTACATTTAAAGTAGATCTCTTTTTAGTGACATACACTTGGACTTTGTTTTATTACTCAATGCGGCCTCATTTTGCTTTCAGTTGCACTATTTACATCTATATGCAATGCAAGTGTTGATATATTTGGGTTAAACCTGCCATCTTGTTAAACTTCTTAGGTATTGCACTTATTCTATGTTCTTATTTGGGTTTGTGCATTTTAGAATGCTAATTTTTCAAGCTGAACTAAAAAGTGCAAACAGCATGTTTTTGTAGAACCTTTTGCTAACTTATATTTAATGCTTTGTGATAGATGGTCATTATAATTCTAAATTTAAAAAGTAAGACTATTGGACAATCACCTTTCATAGCTCAAATCAATGCAATAAAAATGAGTGAAGCAATCTGACTTTGTAATGGTCTTATATTCATGACACGAGACAAATTACAGGGCTCACAAAAGAGTTCTATCTTTATAATTCTATATAGAAAATTTAACACATTTTCAATATTTATTGCTGTGGTTTTGTGGGTTATACAGTCTAGCAAAATTAAATGGCAATATAACATGTCAAATACCTTCCTCAAGGACCGGAACAACAGCTTTACAAAATCTCTCCAGAATGATCCCAACTGAAAATCAATATCTATACTCTTAATTTGGTATGCCAGAAAAAAAAAGGAAAACACTCTTCAATGTAAGTGTCTTGTAAACAATCCAACTGAAGGAATTCCATTCTCAAAAGATGTTGAAATGAGTTGGGAAAATGACATCTCATTTCAGCAGCCTAGGCAAAACTAAAAGATGTTGTTTTTTTTTTTATTGGTAAATTTGAAAACACATGATAACACTCCAAATCAGAAATGTGCAGTTTTGCAATACATTATTTAAATAGAAGGATTAAAAGCAAGCTTCTACATTCTAGGAAAGAGTGAAAGTACTGTAAGTCATCTGTCAACAAATCAGAGTAGATGGGAATTCAAATTATAGGATGATGTGGTTAGACTCCATAACTTGCAGCTCGCCTACTTTGAGATTTAGTTACAGAGTTTTGGGAATGATTGCAAGAGCAATGGTTCCTAGCTGAGACCTAGCAGAGGGAAACATAGGCGCTCCGTGATTGATTATGAGTTCCCCAGCCATGTGCTCCTGACTCTGTGGTGGGACACAATTCTAGTTAAAAAGCTGTTGATACTTTCATGTTGCACTAGTGGGCACCTCTTCCCTGGTAGGTCATTATTATAGCTCAAACTATTTGCACTGGTAACATTGTTGCTGACATTTACACCCAACACCCTACACAGAATTTTTGGTACTATACGTTAGCCATTACTGAGGAGGCTTCCAGTACTTTTCCAGCTTGAATATTTGTGTCGTGTGGCCAAAGTGTACAACAGTAGGATCTAGAACTTGAAAGGAAGACTTTATTGCTGAATTAAAATCTTTTCATGGGCAAAAATTTTAAGGACAAACATCCTCAGAGCTAAGTTCATTTTTAAATCATAGATGAAAACAGCAGAATAAAACTTTTAAAATTAATTTTATATTTATTTTGGTGGTTGTGTGTCTATGTTTATATGTGTGGGGTCACACCTCTGTGCATATGTAGAGGCCAAAAGACAACTTGTGGGATTAGATTCTCTACTTCCACTGTGTGAGATTCAGGCATGAAATTCAGGTCTCCTCGGGCTTGGTAGCAAGCACCTTTACATGCTAAGCCATTTCACCAGCTTTAAAATAATAAAAAAAAAAATCTTAAAGGTAGAGTGGCATACACCTGTAATTCCAGCACCTGAGTGGCTGAAACAGGAGAATTGCTGTAAGTGCGAGGCAAGACCCTCTCTGGAAAAAAAATATTGTGTAAAGAGTTTAAAACTGGAATTCAAAGCTTTGAATTGTTTATTAATTACAGAAACTGGGGGAAGTTGGGTCTTCTATCACAGCTTCAGTCTCCCCCTTTAAAAAATGTGGTACAACAGGGTGGTTTCTATGGTTAAATTTGGCTTTGAAATTGTAAGATATCAGTGGATCTGATATATGCAAGATCAATATGGATTTTTTAAAAGATATTTTTCCTCCCCCAAATCAAATTGTATAGTTGCTTTAGTATTTGTGGGACTAGCAACATATTTCCTTTAGTTTAAATTTTCTAAATAATGGTGGGCTTCCTCCTCGATTCATTCTTTACATAAACAGATGTTAAATGTTTAGGACTCAAGTCCTGTGAGAATAAATAAAACACCATCCCCACTGCTGGAAATCTCAATTATAATAGGAAACTATTATGTAAATGATTGACAGATGTTCCACAACTGTCAATAGCCACTGAAAACAGAACCCTTACCTGGTGGTCATAGATTCTCAAGAGAAGTGCTATTTAAAGCAAATTTTAAATATAGATGATATTTTACAGATAGATCAAACAGGAGAACAGCTGAGCGGTGGTGGTACACACCTTTAATCCCATCACTTGGGAGTCAGAGGCAGGTGGATCTCTGTGAGTTTGAGGCCAGCCTGGTCTACAGAGCGAGATTCAGAACAGGCACCAAAACTACACAGAGAAACCCTGTCTTGAAAAACCAAAACAAACAAGCAAAAAAAAAAAAAATAGAAGGACATTTCTGGGGCAAATGACACATGAGACTGAGTGATGACTGGAAGATTTAGTAGATTCTGAACATTGTCACTAAGGAAAAATTTGGTCTTATCTTTTATTCTGTTATAAAACAAATAAAAGTGATTTCATACAGTTTCATGCTCTTCGTGCATTTTATTTATCAGACATGAAACTTTTACCCATTGTGTATTGCTTCCAGTGAATTAGATTTTCCAACACTGAATTTTTATGGTAAGGGAAGCCTCCCAATCCTTGTATGCCCATCCTACCATATTTTTAATATTGTCAATTGTGTTGACGTTCCTTCTCTTCCCAAGCATAACAGTCAATCCCTTTAACTCTGTTTTAAAATTATGGTAATGCCACTCCATGCAGTAGCCACCAGATGGTAATGAAGAGCAGTCTGACTGCACGCATTACCACTGGATTGTATTCAGGCTTTATGGTTTTGTGTAGAGAATTAGTTTTTGATAACTCTGTCCAATTGATGCCAGCTGAGGTACACCTGTGACAATACCCAGATTGTTTATTTTATGTACCTCTGACTTGTGTGACGGTTTCTGTATTCCCTGCCCCCACCCCATCCAAAAAATGAAAATAGAGGAAAAAGGCATAAAAGTACCTACAGTTATGCTTTTTCTTGTTACTTAAACATTTGAAATGCCCAAAATGTTTGTGTATAGAATGATGAATGAAAATACATGCAAACTTCAGAATGATTTGCTATTTTATTCTAATTATGAATATTTCTGAAGTATTGCTCCTTTCATGCCACTCTTAAGGTGATAGAATAAGCATATTCTATGCAAATGCTTATAATATAATTGCAGAACATACAGAGCAAGTTCTATGATTTTGCTTTTTGGACCTATTTAATTGCCAAATATATTCCATCACTGTTGTTTTCCTAAAGATTTTAAGGTGGGTTTCTGAGATTTATATGGATATCTCCATGCTAGAATGTGTATGTATGGATTTGAGTGTTCACCAATGTCCTTGATTTGGAGTCACACATTTGGCTGTGAGCCACCTGTGTAGGTGGTGGGCACCAAGCTCAGGTCCTCTGCAAGAGTAGCAAGCACTCTTAGCCAGTGAGCCATCTCCCCTGTCCTTAAGGTAGTATTTTCTTTTCTTTTTTTTCTTTTGCAAATGCTTAAACCATTGGTTTTACTTAAAATGTACATTTTAAAATTTGCATTAAGTAATTATGTTAAAATAATTTGCATCTATTTCCTAGTAGTTTTTATTTCCCAAGATTTTATAATGCAGGTACAGTATTAGACAAAAATATTAAAAGGACCAAATTAAAATATGGTAACTAATTTAGAATCTAAACTGTAGTTCATGTATGTTTAATATTTATATTTGCTCCCATATCATGAGAGCTAGTCTATTTCACAAAATTCATCATTGTAAGAAAAATAAGAGGATAATCTTTTATAAGTTTCAAGCTTCTATAGAAATTTAGTATCATCTTTGGAGCAAATCATTGAAACTCGAAAACAGGAAAAATATAATTTAATTAAAACATCAAATTTTAGCAAAACCTAAAAGGTTAGATGAATATTTAATCTATTAATCCTGTATTATTTATGGGACTGAAATAGAAACAATAAGATATAATCTCTGTATTATCTGTCGACTTCTGTTTTTCCACCCACATTTTAAAATGCTTATCTATCTATCTATCTATCTATCTATCTATCTATCTATTTATTTATTTATTTATTTATTTATTTATTTATTTATTTATGTGTGGGTTCCTGAGCATACAGATGCCCAAATAGTTCAGAAGACAGTGTTGGAACCCTAGAATTGGAGTTTCAAGGAGTTGTGAGCCACCCAATGTGGGTACTGGGAACAGATTCCAGGTTCTCTGCAGGAACAATAAGTGCTCCTAACTATTGAGCCATCTATCCAGCCCCATATCCACACTTTAAAAACCTGGAGCTAGGGAAATTCCCAGGAATCCACAAGGATGACCCTAGCTTAGACTACTACCATTAGTGGAGAGGGTGCCTGAACTGGCCTACCCTGGTTATCAGATTGGTGAATACCTTAACTGTCATCATAGAGCCTTCATCCAGTAACTGATAGAAGCAGATGCAGAGATCCACAACCAAGCACCAGGCTGAGCTCCAGGAGTCCAGTTGAAGAGAGGGAAGAGGGATTAAATGAGCAAGTGTGTGTGTGTGGGGGGGGAGGTCAAGATCATGATGAATCATGATAGTGAAATCTACAGAGACAACTGAACCAAGCTCATAGGAACTCAGGAACTTTAGACCAACAGCTGTGGAACCTGCATGGGACCAGACCCTCTGCGTATGGGAGACAGTTGTGTAGCTGGGTCTGTTTGAGGGGCCCTTGGCAATATGATCAGGATCTATCCCTGGTGCATGAACTGACTTTCTGGATCCCATTACTTATGGTGACCCTTGATGCAGGGGGAGGGGCTAGGTCCTGCCTCAACTGCATGTACCAGGCTTTGCTGTCTCCCCCATGGGAGAACTTACCCTTTTGGAGGAGGGAATGAGGCATCAGAATGGGGTGGAGGTTAGGCAGGGGTGGAGGAAGCAGGAGGAGGGATGAGAGGGGGATCTGTGGTTGGTATGTAAAATGCATAAAAAAATTTTTAAATAAAAAAAGACTCATGTCAGACATGGTGCTACACATCTTTTATTTCAGTACTGAGGAGACAGAAGCATGTGGGTCTTTAAGAATCCAAGGTCAGCTGGTTTATACATTGAGTTCTAGTCCAGCAAAGGCTACACAGGGAGATCCTGTCTCAACAATAGCATAACTAACTCATGAGCTGGAAAATCCAAACCTAAGCTGGATATATTGCCTGTTTGGGCATCCCTCCCTCTCAAAAAACATACTATTGCAACTCAAACCACAATGGAATCCCTCTTCCAGGGTAGTTAGTCACTGTCTGCCAAGGTCTCCAACCCATTGGATGAGGAAGAGCCTCAGCATGAACAGCAGTCTGCTTTATTCAGTGACTTCGGTTTTAGTATTATCAGATGACATCGGGCTCTTTCAAAGTGGATGGCTGTAGAATAATTTTAATTTTACCCATTCAAAACAACTTTTGTGGAGACATCTAGAGTATTTTACCAAACATGTGTACTATGATTTTTCACAGCTCACCAAAAATTAAATGGTATTTAGTTTTTGTTTTTTTTTTCTTCCTGTGGAATGAGGCATCTAAAAAGTGTATAGAGTCATAGCTACTCTTCAATATCCTCAGCATCCTTCAATATACTCAATATCCTTCAGTATTTATATCTTTGTGAAACGTCTTTGCACAAAACTTTAGACCCTATAATCTGCTTTGACCAATAGAAAGATGCTCTGTATTTTGAAGGTTTTGTTAAGAAGTGGTCAGCTTCATATTGACTGTTGGGGAGGACACACAGTATTTAAGAAGTTTCATCAGCTTTATACCATCATCTTGTAAGAAAGCCCAATCTAACTAATACAGGAGAGAGTGATGGGGGAGGAGGTGCAACTAGTGACCTATGCCTCCCCAGGTGTTCCCGGTTGCCCAGCTAGGTGTCCATCATGTAAAATTCTAAAGCAGTGTCTAATAGTCTAATACCTTGAACAGGCACAGATAAATACACCACTGTTTAACTATGGTAGTATTATGGACCTCTATGAATAATTGCCATAGCCACATGATACATGCTCTGAGAAATCATCATAAATCATTGTTTTAACACAGCATGTTTTATATTGCTTTGTTGCACACCAACAGTTGTTCAAAACAACAATAATAATAAAAAACAGGAAATACTGAACATTCAAGTCCTTACTACTGCATTTGAAAAAGGTTAACATTTTCCACATTCCCTTCAGATGTTTTTTTTTTTTTCCATTGAAACAAGGCATTACACAGTTGAAGCAGGCATTGATCCTCACCTTTACTATATTTATTCTTCCTTTCCCCAGATATTTACTATATAAAATTTTGTGGTTTTTCTTTCCACTCATATTTGCTCAAGTGGCTATATTTATGCCCATGAACAATTTACAATGTTATTTTTCACTTTATTCATTTTTTATTTTAAAAATTTTATTCAGTTTACATACCAACCACAGATCCCCCTCTCATCCCTCCTCCCCCTCTCTCCACCCATGCCTAACTTCCACCTCCTTCCAACTCCTCATTCCCTCCTCCAGAAGGGTAAGTTCTCCCATGGGGGAGACAGCAAAGCCTGGTACATGCAGTAGAGGCAGGACACAGCTCCTTACCCTGCATCAAGGGTGAGTAAGGTGTCACCACAGGTAATGGGATCCAGAAAGTCAGTTCATGCACCAGGGATAGATCCTGAGCTCACTGCCAGGATCCCCTCAAACAGACCCAGCTACACAATTGTCTCCCATATGCAGAGGGTCTAGTCTGGTCCCATGCAGGTTCCACAGCTGTTGGTCTAAAGTTCCTGAGTTCCTATGAGTTTGGTTCAGTTGTCTTTGTAGATTTCCCTATCATGATCTTGATTTCCGTTCCCCCCCACCCCCCCACCCCCCGCCCTGCTCATTTAATTCCTCTTCCTCTCTTCAACTGGACTCCTGGAGCTCAGCCTGGTGCATGGCTGTGGATCTCTGCATCTGCTTCCATCAGTTACTGGATGAAGGCTCTATGATGACAGTTAAGGTATTCATCTGATTACCAGGGAAGGCCAGTTCAGACAACCTCACCACTATTGCTAGTAGTCTAATCCAGGGTTACCCTTGTGGAATCCTGGGAATTTCCCTAGCACCAGGTTTCTCCCTAACCCCACAATGTCTCCCTCTATCAAGATAACTCTTTCACTGCTCTCCCACCCCGTCCCTCCCCTAGCTTGACTATCTTTATTAATTTTAATTGAATATTTTGCTGAAAGTATTTTTCTGCCTTTTATTTTGTGTATGTTATGGAAAATATCTCTAAGTCGATGGATGGATGAATAGGTAGATGGATCTTATTTTCATCATTTTAAATGCTACAGAAATATAATCTTTGTGTGTTCAAAATGTGGTCCCCAGTGTTATGAGAGTGACAGAACCTTTAAAGGTGAGTGCCTACTCCAAGACACAGGTTATTTGAGGCATCGTCTTTCAAAGATATTAAAGTGTTCTTGTAGGAACCTGGTTAATTCCTATGATAGGGTGGTGAAAAAATAGAGCAAGCCTGACTTGCTTTGGCTTCCTGTCTCAACACCTGACTGCCCCTCTCATAAGCTCCTACCAGGATAGCATTCACCATGTTATGATGTAGCCAGCAGGATCCTCACAAGAGCCAAGGCCATGCTACCTGGATTTTAAGCCTCCAAAACTATGAGCTGCATAACCCAGCCTCAGGTATTTTGGTATAGCTAGATTATAACTGAGACGATGTGTTATGTCATAGCTCCCCGTGTCTACTACAATATCTGTTCCTCATTCCCGTCTCCATTAAATACTGATTTGTTTACAATTTTCTACTATTAACTATTAAAAACACTTTGCATGCTTCTTTATGAATACATTGGGGTATGGTAATAGTCTATAAAATAGACATGAGATTTCTTAATACAAGACACAGCACTGTATTTATTATATAGCCACTTGAGAACAACTTAACTTTTTTTCCACTATCTGTGGATGATGCTTAAATTTTTTTCTACTGCCACTTTACATTGAGTTATACACAACTTAATTATTGGTTTCTTCATAAACTTGGACATATACATCTATACCACATGAATTTACTAACACAATTAAGAGAATATTTATCGTAACAGTACTTTCTCTGAACTGTATAGAATACATACAATTATGACTTTGGAGGGTACTTCTGTGGTGGTTTTAATTAGTATGTCCTCCATATCCTCTAGCATTTGAACACTTGGCTCACAGTTGGTGGTGTTTGGGATGTTTAGGAGGAAGTATATCATTGGAGGTAGGTTTAAGAGTCCAGAGACATGCCATTTTCAGTTTTTTGTTTTGTTTTTTTAAATATCTCTCTGCTTCCTACTTGAGGTTCAATAGGTGATCTCTCAACTTCCGGCTCCACCTGCCAAGTCTCTGCTTTGCCCTCATGGACTCTAAGCCCCTGGAATCAGAGTGCAGATAAACTCAATCTTCTGTAAGTGGCCCTGGTTTTAGAAAAGTAACCAATACAACTTCTAAACTTACCATGAACCCATTTAACTACTCAAGATCTAATACTATAATTGTTCCCTGTTATTAACCATTTACTAACTATTACAGACTATCTGGTGACTCTCCTGCTAAGTTCACTGGCCTTGAAAATGTATTCTTCCTATTCCCCAGAAAACACTGGATTTTCAAATACACCAAAAGTTTATATTGGAAATAGAGCATTTCTTACTAAGTTATTGTGGAATTTTAGAAGCCATTAAGTATAAAAGCAATGTGTCAGTGCCAAACTCAATTATAGATAAATATACAATATATTTAATAATTTAAAATCCCTAACAATGTTGACTTTGTAAATTTCATGTACAGATGTTATTCAGGTAAAATGCAAACATTGCTCAATTTTTTTTCAAATATTTACACTAAAACAATTAAGTTTGTGACACATACAGCACAAAAATAGTTCCTTAGACAATAGTATCGACTGATATCATGAAATTCTTATAAATGTAGTCTCTGTCAATGTCCATGGATTAGGGAAAAGTTATATGTTGTAGATGAGACTGTATGTTGATACAACCATATGGAAATCACTAGGAATTGGACCACCGTGTGATATAGCAGTCATAGTGCTGGTCAATAGATAATATAGTAATAACACAGTCTTCCATGAGCATTGTATTTGTTATATACAATGTGTGTGTGTGTGTGTGTGTGTGTGTGTGTGTGTGTGTGTGGTGTGTGTAATGCTTTCATGGCATGCTTCCAGTATACAGGCATTACAGGCATTCTTCTATTGTTGTCCTAAGAGAAAGAGGTTACATTTCACCAGAATTAGTAAGATAGATCTCCGACTAAGGGAGTAACTGATTTATTTCTCCAATCATATTTACTGATAGGCTGTGTACCCTGTGCTGTATGTGACAAGAGATAAACGCAGAGGGATGATAAACACCCAGAATGAGATTACAGTCCACAGGAGGAGAATGTCAGAGATGGAACGATGGGAGTCTAACAAATTCCACAAGGCAGCAATTCAGAATGCACACCCCCATGGGAGCTCATAACTCTTCACTCTACACTATTTGCTTTCCTTTGGAAAGAAAAAAATATTATTAGGAGATTGAATTAATTAAGCAAAAAAAAAAAAAAACCCAAAACGCTTTTCTAATTTTTCCATATGCTAGCAGCCCACCAGCCATAAAAATTTGAACAAGTCAACAATGCTCTAAACAGAACACAGCAGTGTCTGGTTCCAAGGACCCAACATTATGGAAATTACTTATGCCATTGACACCAATCATGTGGAATAGTCATGTACATCATATTAATGTAAAAAACATCCCCCCTCAACTAATAATTATTGTTTTCTATAGGCCTGTTTGAAATATTTATCTTTATTTCATAAAGCATTAAAGGTATCCTGCTTAAGGTTCTCTCTCAAGTTGTGAAGGAAACAACCCCTTCCCTCCCTGGTCTCTCTCTCTCTCCCTCCCTCCCACCCTCTTTCCTCCATCTTTCCACCCATCCCCCCTTCTCTCTCTCTCTCTCTCTCTCTCTCTCTCTCTCTCTCTCTCTCTCTCTCTCTCTCTCTCTCTCTCTCTCTCTCTCTCTCTCTCTCCTGCCTAGCCACCTTCGCCTCCTTCACAAAGCTGTCAACTTCTGGAATTCAATCAATTCCATTCTGAAAGAGAAGGTTTCAGGAAGTCGCAGGTCTCTATCCCCATGGCTCCTGGGTGGAGTGGGCATGAGTGTGTGTAGAGTGGGATGGGGCAAAGTAAGAAAACCTGTTCTCTTTAGAGCAAGATCTTGACAGATGCCTTGGCTGTGTTCTCCAATAACTTCCCAACAGTTTGGCAGGAGTCCACCCAGGTTACTAGGAAGAATCTCTCTTTCCCTTACTCACTAGGCAGTCCGGTGTCCTGGCCCTTGAAGGCGAGGTCCCAAAGGCTGTTGTACTCCACACAGGTTCACCCCTCTCCCTCCCTACCTCCCACCGCCACGCCCCGCAAACCCTGTCATCCCGCCCTTTCTCTCCACCTACATCCTCCACAGTGGGCACAGACAAGTCCTCATACAACCTATGAGAAAGGAGCTTATTTGTTTCCAGCCAAAACCCTGGTGAAAGGAAAGGGATTAGGGAGGGAAGGCTGCCCGGTCCTGTGACAAGGGACCCACTTGGGGTTATCTGATCGCTGACCTGGAGCAGGGACCTATGACCGTGGGTCGTGTCCCCTGAGTTACAGGTTGGAAAAAACTTGCCTAGCTTCGCGTGGCAGGAGCTCCCAAGTTCACGGGTGAGCAGGGCGTGCAGGAGCGACAAGGTGCGGCGCTGAGCCCAGGCTCCGCTCGAACTGGGCGAGGGAGGGGGCGGGCGCGCAGGTCCCGCCTCCCCTGGCCGCGTGCACACACACGCCCACCGCGGCTGGGCTGGCGGAGCGCGGGCGAGTGTGAGCGCGAGTGTGCGCACGCCGCGGGAGCCACTCTGCCCTCTCCTCGCACCCTGCACAGGGCATCTCGAGAGCCTGGAAACGTGAACAGGCTTAAAGTATGGCATGTTGCGAAGATGGTTTCTGTCCAGAAGGTACCCGCGATCGCGCTGTGCTCCGGGGTCAGCCTTGCCCTCCTGCACTTCCTGTGCCTGGCGGCTTGGTGAGTTCGGGGGCTGGGTGGGTGGGTGGGAGGATGTCGTAGGGTAAGGGTGCATGGGAAAGGTGGACAAGTGCCCAGATCCACAGCACCGCTCTGGCCACTCATCCTTCCCTTAGCGAAGCAGATCTTTCCCGTCTTCAGTGTCATATGGGCTGAAGCCAAGCTTTGACGAGTGGACTCAGAAAGCACTGGGCAGTCGGGTGCAGGAAGTGCGGGTGCTGGGGTACATGCTACCTGAGGGTACTTGCAGTCTGGGGGTGCGTGCTGCCTATGGGTGCGCTTTTCCTGACCATTTTGGATGTGGTTCTCCACATCCCAACCCCCAACCCTTCTTTAGCTTAAGGCCAGAGACTCTTTCCCTAGAAGGCAACCCTTTTTCCACCTGTTCTCAGATTCATTCTTAAAATAGTCTTTTCCACCCCCGTTATTTTTGCACTTGCAGTTTAAACGAATCCCCAGGACAGAACTCAAAGGACGAGAAATTGTGCCCGGAAAATTTTACCCGTATCCTGGACAGTTTGCTGGATGGTTATGACAACAGGCTGCGTCCTGGATTTGGGGGTACGGAATGTTTCCAAACACGCAAGTGTGCTCTGTGTGTCCGTCTCTGGTCTGCTTGTCTATTTGTGGAAATATCATTAGGTACGCCTCACGTGCAAAAATGAAAACCAGTCATTCTCTCGAGCGCCTCCCCCCCCCCTTCTCTCTTCCTCTCCTCAGTGAGACCTATGACAAGAAGACCGCCTCCACCCGTACTTTCCCATCTCCCCGCCCCCTCAGGAGCTTGGCCTCCCCCACACTAATTACCTCCTGAGACCTGACTGCAGGGTGGGGGAGACTGGGAATTCAAAAATGAACTCAGAGCTGCTGCACTGTGGCTTCCTGGCTTCCCTGAGCCTGAGCATGGAGTTTGTTTCCTTGGATCTGTCGCTCTGAGCAGGTACATTGTTGCACCAGAGGCAGCTGGCCTCAGGTCTTCTGTCCTCCCACGTGTCCCTCCCTCTGCCAAAGGTTCACCCTGAGTTCCACCTGGGACAGGAATCTAGGGCATGAAGCTGAAGTTGGCTGCTCTGCAGGAGGACCCAGTCCTTTTCTACTCTGTTCTTACTCTCTTGGGGTGCCAGTCTTTCACATATCTCCTGGAATGCTTGAGAAGTGTTTAGCTTTATTTCCTCCTTCAATCAGTATCTGCAAAGTGCGTAATAGAGAGAGACATTCACAGCACTTTGTTCTCTTAACGTATTTCCTTTGTATTTTCAATAGGCATCTCTATGGCAAGCGTGGTTCTAAGCACTGGGTGTACCGAAATCAGGTAGAATTCACCTCAGACAGCGCAGCAATCCAGTTCATCAGGGAAATGTGACTTGCTAAGATCCTGCTTGGCTTGGCTCACCTTTCTGAATGCAAAGTCCCTCTCTTTCTACTGTAAATGAGTTAAACAAGATGGCCTCAGATGTAAAGTAGCCAACATTCTTGCCATGATAGGAATGGTAACAATAACATTTCAACTACAGCTGCATTTTATAGACATTATTCTTAACTCTCACAGCAACTCCAAGAAGCTGTTGATTCCCCCATCAGATAGATTTGGAAAGTTAAGCTGACTCAAGTTGAGTTTATAGATCTGAATCCAGGTGGCATTTTGTATTTACAGGACAAAGCCAGTAGATTGAGGTGATGTCCTACACTGAGTGGTGTGATGAGTAAAAGGTGAACTTAAAGCATGGAGGGGAGGCGGTGCTCTCTGCCTTCCATTGAGGCTGTGGAGGAGGGAAAGAGTGGGAGAAGAGATAAAATAGATCCTGGAGTGGAGAACACATGAGATATGAGGTAGAAGGACTGTGGACCAAGTGAGAAAGAATTCTGGGATAAAGTGGACTTAGAATAGGGAGATGAGTCTCTGGAGGACAAGGAAAACCAGGGCACTAAAGGCAAGGAGGATTTGATGGAACACATAGCACATTAGTGGTCTGGTCTCCTACATTCCAATCCATTTCTTTTCTGGATTTAATGGCATACATTCTGTAAAGGAGTGAGAGGATTCCTTTGGTATCTGCATATTGACAGTGGTAAAGGTAGATGGGAACGATGGAAGTTTCTCCTGCTTTTTTTTTCCCACCTGGTCTCTCCAGGTATAGGGTGTTGTGCCAACACTACCTTCACCTTCATGCAAATCTGAAAAGAGGTTTCATTAGAGAAGTGAATCATTTGTCAACGCATGAGCTCTCATAAGTGATGAGGACATTATCATTTTAGGTCAAAAATAGTTTTGTGGAGAATGCTCTAGATGATGTGATACCACTTGAAACTGTATTATGTCAATAAAAGAGGCTTTAGCTTCCCAGAAGGGTTTTAAACTTCACATTTCAAATATAAAAGCAAGGAAAATAGAACTCACATGTAGTTTAAATATTCATAAATGAAAGCACAATTTATAGCTGGATTTATATGACTTTATTAGTAAGTGTTGAAAGTAAAAATATGTTCTCTTGGCTGTAAGACAATTTAAAAGAAAAAGAAAGGAACCTGCTGTTACAGGAGCATTTTTACCATGTACTCTCTCCCATAACACTGTAGACCATAACAAGAGTGCTAGATTTGGGTCAACTAAAACTAAAACGCTGCCAAGCGTCTTAAGGCACCACACTTGCCATTGCTGAGTGATCTGCATCACTCACCTGGCTCTTTTTTAAAAAAAACTTTGTGGGGCAGGATTGTAGTTATCCTACATTGAGAGTTAGCAGGTAATTAATTAACAATGAAATTACCACAAAGCTCTATATTAGGGATGTTTTCCACTCTGCTCATGCGTACTTGTGGTCAGATGACTGACTTTTCAGAACTGGGCCATTCTCTGTAAACATGTAGTGTTCCAAATGTGACAGAAGGCTAATCATTATCACTTGCAGTATGTGGATTATCTGTTTACATGAAATTTTAATTGTGAATAAATAAAAACATTACTGTTATCACGTAACTCTATATGCCACAACTTTCATCTCTTCTATGACATGACATTTTATACTTTGGGGAAAGTTTGGCATTTTAAAAATAAGATGAAAACCATTCGTATTTTGATCAAGGTACACTGTAAATATGGATTGACTTCCTGCTTCCTTTAATCCCATTTCTGCTCTTTGTGGGACATTTACTTTTTATCTGTTTATACAACTTAGCTCTGTTCCATTTAAAATAAAGCTAAAAGCAAAGATGTGAATTGAAATTGGATGGTTTGTGACTACTCAGTAGGCCAGGCAGAGGTTGAAATAGATTTGGAAACCAAATTATATATTTTTAACTCTGCAGCACAGCTTGCCGTGGGGAGATAAAGGGAGCTGAAATGGTTCTCTTCTCTTCATCCCTCCAGGAACTCCTCTCTCTTGTCTCCACATTCTCCCACTGGGGAAGGAAAGGGGAAAGGTAAGAAGAGCAGGGCAGTTGAGAGAAGCTAGAATGGACTTCTGAAGGGCAGGAGTCTTTCATCTTCTCATGAGTCAGTTCCTAGCATGCTGACGCAGTTGTTCCTACTTCGAAGTGGCACCACATTGACTTTGTCACAAAGGAAGTAGAAAGTCATTCCTTCTGTCTCTTGTCCACTTTGAACACAGATGTATGGCTTTAAAAGACTAAATAGCTGGCTATGGGAAGACAGTTTAGGAATCCTGTCCCTCCCCAGTTTTTACTGATCTAAAGGACACATACCAGTCTGGGGGCACATGATCTCAAATAATCAATACTTTAATATAGGTGTCTGCTTTACATCCTCTTCCATAACCTTTCTGATATGGAAACTGAAGCCTATCATCAGTTTTGCAAGACTGCTCACTAGTGTAGTAGGACTTCATATTCTGGTGTTCTTTGTGGTCTTAAAAATATTTTAATGTATAATACTTAATAAGATTATTATAGAAACAGAGATGTTCAGGGCAGGCATCATCCCTCCGCTAGAGAAGAGACTGAGCGAAGTTCTATTGAATTGTCCAAAATAACTAAAACTAATAAGTGACAAAGTCACAACTCATACCACATCTTCAAATCTTTAGTCAGACAGCTAATGGATATGTCCATTTCTGAGGCTTCCTTGCATAATACTGTGCATTAAGAGTCAGGTTGTCCTGAACATGTCTTGTTACTTGATTAAGGATAAATAAGCAGTTATAACACCCAAAAGAAAAAAAATAAGAACTTTTTGTCAATAATTTTAATAATATTTAAAATGGAGAGGAAAACATGAAAACTCATATTTATTTAGGTGAACATGGTGTATTTCCTGGACAGTGATGTTTTCAGATGCTCTATATCTTAGTCTGAAAGTTCCTGTGTCATGTGCTAGCCAGCTTTATTAATTGAATGCATTGAATGCCAAATTGTAATTAATAATCATTGATCAAATGGATATTTCAAATAGAGAAATAGAGAGATAAAACTTCATTTCCAGCATCATTCACTTATTCGTTTGTTATACCAGTGTGCAAATACAGTGTTGTGTAGAAGGAGTAATGCGGTGTTGTGTAAAAGAAGTAATATGTAGTCCTTAAGACAGGATTTGGAACCAAAATTAGCCCCTCATTGACTTTACCTCTAAGCAATATAAAGAGATAAGAGGAGCAAAGATAAAATAAGTAAATGATAATACTGGAGGACAATTTAGTAGCATCAAGAGAGAAAATAAAATGGGAGAGGAGTCTAGTCTGCATAGACATGATGGCCAAGAAAGTCAAGTTGACAGCAAAGGGTGCCTGGAGGGAAGGGGTAAGAGAAAAGTTATTGTTGGGCAAGCAAACCACCAAGAAAACTAAACCAACTCAGCAAACAGACAAAGGAAGTAAAAGGTGAAAAAGTGGACACTAGATTGGTATGATTTTAAGAATGAAAAGATTTCTGGTATAATTCTTGTTTGAAAGTAGAGCCAGGAATATTAGAGTATTGGGTTAGAATGGTAAGCAGAAGCCTGGTTATGAAAGTTCTTTCTATAAATGGGCCTGAATGAATCTCTTAGTAAACTTGGGTGTCACTGGAGTTCTTTAGTAAGGCATTGACTTACCATGACCTAGGCTGTGAAAGGACCTTTCTGGTTGATAGGTAAAGAATGGCTTAGAAACAGAGGAAAACATGAGGCATATGATGAAGCTTTTTGTGTTTTGAGGTTTTATTGTTATTGTCGTCATTATGTAGATGGCTGCATGGAATGAAGTAGATATAGGAAGGATGGGCATAAATGGACAAAGAAGATATTTTGGGGGATTTTAATCCAACAAAAATGATGATCTATTTAATATGAATGATCAAGGAAAGTAAAAATAGCTCCATGATTTCTATTCAGAGAAACTGAACAAGTATAGTGCTTCAAGTAATGGGGGAATGTCCAAGTTTTCCTCCCATGCTCACTTGCTAGTAGAAGAGGCAGGAAATGAAGCCACAAAACAAGTGAACTGTTGAGTGTGCAGCGTGTCTGGTGTCAGTGAACATGAAGCATGGGGGACATGGCTTTAACTAAACACTTGGGGAGGGCTTGTTGATAAAGTGATACCTGAATATTGATCATAGAGGGATAAGAGCATAAAGCTCAGTTTTCTGGTGAGCAAGAAATCTAGGTGCAATTCTGTGAAGGTTGGAAGTTTGGTCCGGTGCAGCGCAGATGAAACTGCTGAGGAAGAGGGGGCAATAACAAAAAAGAGGTTGTATAAAGCTTTGTAAGCATGCTCACAGACTTTGCTATTATTCTAAGTTAGACCAGACAAGACTAGAGGGGATCGCATCAGGGGCATATGCTGGATTAATGAACTTTTTAAAAGGCTCACTAGGACTGTTGTGTTAAGAACAGAAAGAAGCAGAGATGGTTTGGAGTTTTTTCACATTCAATCAGGCAAGGGATGATTAACACTTTGTCCAAGCAAGTGGCAGAAGAATCTGTCAGTTTCTTAGATTTGGCTGTCTTCTGCCTATATATATATTTTTTAAGATGAAGGATGACAGGTATAATGCAAGGTTTGTGAGAAATGGAAGAAAGGAGGCTGAGTCAAGTTTTGACTTAAATGTCTAAAAGTAACACAATCATCAGGGTGATAGTAGAAGCCATGTAGAGGCATGGGTGAATGATTTGCATGTGTAGCCAATAAATTCACGGTTTCTAAATATTAAGTAGAGAGGAGCCTGGAATTTATGGGTAGTGGCATGTCAACACACATGGTATTTGAAGTCTTAAGGCCAACGAGATTCCAAGCAGAGAAAAGGTGCAAATAGGCATGGAAAGGGGAAGAGTCAATTATCCCCAGGAAGTCTGAGCAAGAGTGTTCTATGATATCTTAGCAGGAGAATGAGAGGGCTAATGTGTATTAGGAAAAATGATAGTTTCCAACAAATAGATCAATACAGACTTGGGCTTAAATTGACCACAACATTTAGTGGTATGCATGGCTTAGATAACTTTGACAAAAACAGTTTTTTTGGCAGGGGGGGCATAGGGAGAGGATGAGAGAAAGATAGAAGGGGAGGTTTTTGTGGAGGCATTTGTACAAATGGATAGAGAAATGGAAGAGGTAGAATCAAGTAACCATTTTTTGAAATAATCGTATTTATAGTTATTGTTGGCAAAAGACATGCTCACTTTGAGAATGCAGGCTAAATATTTAATGTAAGATATTAGTGTGTCTCATGAGATAGAACATTGTTTTAAAAATGGGGGACAAAACAGTTTTAAAAGTTAGTGAGAACAATAGAATTGCTAGGGGGGAACTCATGGTACAAAAATTTCAGTGAATCAGAATACAGCAGAGGATGGAGGGGACAGGAAGGAAGATTTGGAGCAGCGTGTACTGATTTTTCTAGAAATTTAAATATGGAAAGGATATTTTTAAGTAATGTGGAAATACACATTTGGAATATATGAAAATCAATATTTTTAAGATTAGAAATGTCATAAATTGTTTGTGTACTATTGGTAATGACTGAGTGCAATATAGATACATATTGCAATGGAGAGAAGGAGTGTATGGAAGAAAGATCACTTTACTCAAGTTTATAAGAAAACAGACATCTTGTGCTTTCAGATATTTAAATTTTCTTAGGAATAATGACATACAAGTGCATTTGGTATGTCCTGAAACAGACCATGTTAAATATAGATAATAGGATATTGGTAAATTGTTGTGGTTTTGGATAAAGTTTCAGCTGGACTTCAGATTTTATATAAAAACCTTTTAGCTTATATTTGTATATCATTAATTATTACTGTTTTATATTTTATGCCTTTTTGAATATATTTGTTTTAAGGCTCCCTGAGTGCATGTGATGATGTTTGGTTAGTAATACATTTCCACTATAACCACATATAACCTTTCATCTATCCATTCATTTATTTATTAAAATATAATAACTATAGCAATGAACCCACATCCAGCCCAAAGAGCAGACCCTAATATGAACTTGCAGTGTGTTATACATTTCTTCAGTCCTATCCTCTTATTTATTCTCTCCCCTCCCTATCAGTCCATTGTTTTATTCCACAGATAGTCTCTAATGGGTATTTTAGGTGATTCTCATTTTTAAAGAATTAAAAACATTTAATTGTCTTTAACTGCTGTACATCAACTTTTGCGATGCTTTCAACTTAATGATATATTGTTAAAAGGCATTCTTTTGTTGCATAGTGCTATTGATCTTTCATTTGCTTGTTATGCGATGTTCGCATTGCATAAGAACCGGCTCTTTCCTCTGCTCTGTTGGCAGTAGGTTTTTTTTGCTTGTTTCCCAGATTGTATTGCTGTGAATATTCTGGCCCAAATTTCCTGCTGTAAATGTGCAAGAGTTTCTTTTGCATATATATCAAGGAGTGGATTTTTCTGGATCTTAGTGTAAGTAGGAGTTCAGCTTGAAGAGATAATGCCAAACTGTTTTTCCATGGTGAGTTTACAAAATTAAACTCCCTTTTACAATGAGCATAAATTCTGGATCTGTATATACTTTAGCGGCAGGAGTGTGTGTGTGTGTGTGTGTGTGTGTGTGTGTGTGTGTGTGTGTGTTCATGGTAATGTTTGAGATGGCATTTTATTTTAAGAGTATTTTAATATTTATTGTTTCCATCGTGTTCTAATATCACTGAATGTCTTTTAAAGTCTTTATTGACTGCAAGATTTTTATTTGATAAATTTCTTGTTTTCATGTTTTATTCATACTGTATTGAGATTTTTGCTTCTGTTATTGAAGTCTTTTACTGTTTATGAAGTAAGAGAATATTGATAGAAGAATCATGAAATGTAGAAGGCAGTAATTTTCAATGTCTTCTAAGGCAAAGAAGCTTCTAGAACTCTGAGCTATTTCCTGCTTTGTTGATGAAAACAGAGGGTGTCTGTTGTCTTTGTTTAATATCCAGTAAATGTAGTAGTTCTATATCTTGCTGATGCTAAGCAAAATTGGAAATTTCTTTATAAATTTCCCTGAGAATTATGTGTTGTTGCTGTTGTTTTATGACTATGTTCTTGAAGTCTCTTTAGTTCTGGATTCCACTGGCACTTTGTAAGATATAGGTTTGTGTGTAATATGAGTAGCTGGAGAGCAGGAATGTTTCCTAAGGAGAGTATCTGGGGAGACAAATTGGAGAGCTATGATTGACTAGTCTTCAGATCAGTCAAAGGGGTTTTTATTTTATGATATGACAGCAAATCATATACTATCATTGGAGTTGATGTCCTGTAACCAGGTCTTTGACTGCTGAATAAACAGTGGAGGATTATCTGATACTTTTTTAATTGCCTTTCCAGCAAGTTAATTAGATAGGACCATTTCCCTGAACTTAATATTAACAGTCCTGTGTGACTGATTCTTGATGGAGATCACTCTCTTTGCCTGACAGACTCTCAGAGTCAAAAGTGTCACCTCATAGAAAGATTTTTAAAATAACATTTTAAAAATTCCCCATTACCGAAAAAGTAGAATTTTTGTTTTAAAAAAGTGTCTTTGATGCACCCCAAATATATCTACAGTTATGGGAAAAAAATCTTTCCAAGCTCAAATTGTCTAGTTTCTATGCAATTATGCACTTTGCAAGGTTGATTTGAACATCCTAAACAGCAGCATTAGAGGAAGTATCTCTAAGATATTCTTAATTGCATAGCTACCATTATTCATTGACAAATGATTACCAGGGACCTATTGCATTTCTGGTGGCAGATTAGTTCTACAGGAGAATACAAATATAAATCATACAGTTTCTGCTTTAATTGGGAAATATTTTTAGCTTAACTCATGTAGCACTTAAGTCTCACATTTGAAAAATTGTGAGAAGCATTGAAAAAATCATGATTGATGATATTAGAAACACAGGAAAACAATTTTTAGCACCTCATATTTACAAAGTACTGTGCTACTTTGGGACTTGAAAGGGACTGAAATTTCATCTCAATGCTAATGATGAAAACATTGATTCAAGTAGTCTGAAGGAAGACACAAAGGGCCACAAGAACAGAATTTAGAACCCATTGTTGAGCAAAGAGAATGTAGGCATAGCTGGATGCATAATCAAGATAGTGTCATAAAGTTCCATGTTTAGCTAAATGGCAACTTGTTAATTATTTTATGACATAATGTAATGTAGTGAAACTAGAACATATCTTGGAGGCCGAGAGGAAGAGTTAGAATTCTGCCTTAGCCTCTGTGAACCCAGTTTCCAGATATATAAAATTCTCATCATAGTGATAACAGCACCTTCTAAGGGTGTGATGGAGATGAAATGTCACATGGAATGAATGTAGCATCTTGCCTGGCATAAAACTAGAACTTAAATATATAATAATAATTTTTTTTTGCACATGGTACCTTGGTTCAAAAATCCATTCCCTATAAGCTACTGTATACAATACTTGCCACTTGGTATGTCCACTTTCTATTCGCATTCCCTACTCTGGTCCCATCAGCTTGAGTAGGCTAATGACCTCTTATTAGACCCTTTCTGTTCTTTGCCTCCCATAACTTATTCCCATACACCAAAAGGATGTATGATTTTTTTTAAAAAATGTACAATTCAATTGTATATCTCCTTATTTCAAGTCTTTGATGGTCTGTCAGTATTTATGGGGTACAAGTCAAACCCCTCACAGCAGCCTACATTCATGTCAGAGCTAAACTTAATATCAAAAAAAAAAAAAAAAAAAAAAAAAACCCAGGGGCAGAATATAAGGAAAATGCTATCTTATAAGCTCATTTTTAGAGGGCTGTCTTAAAGTACTATGGACTAGTAGCTTAAACAGCAGAGATGATTTTTTTTTACAACTCTGTAGGCATCAAAGCATCAGTAAGCTTGGTTTGTTGGCCTAGAGAAGGCATCTCTTCTGTGTCTACATGTAGTTTCTCTTAGTGTGTGTCTGTGTTCTGATCTCTTTTTGTAAAGCCATCAATCACTCATATTGGATTAAGTACTATTAAAAAATCTCATTTTAATGCAATTACATTTTGAGAACATTCTCTCTAAAAATAATCATTAGGACTTCAACATGTGAATGTGAGGGGAGTAGAACTTAGTCCAAGGACTTTCCATCTTTTCCACTTCTGGGCCATCCCTTGTCATTCTGTCCTATCGCTTGTAGTTTAAACTGTGTTTAACGGCAGCATGTGTTATAAATCTGTTACTTAAAAGATGCTGTTGAAAAAAAAATGGGCTCAGGAGTAGGTGGATGCTCTGTCATGGTACCTTGGTTTTATTTCTCTTTGTGGCTTCAATTTCTTCTCAGTATCCTCCTTTGCTTTGTCCCACTGGTCTCTTTTCTTGTCCTTGAAAACAGTAAGACCTATTCCCACTGTCACCCTTTTCACTTGCTGTGTTCCAGCATTTCCAGTTCATGTATATGCTCGGGACTAGTTTGAAAGTCTACGCTTTGAAGGAGCGGTTCTGAACACAACCCTGAAATGGTTCTCACAGCCTCTTCTTTTCCCACCTGCCTCCATCCTAAAATAACAGCTGTCTGTCACTTCATTCGTTTTTTTCTTCTGTTTATTCTCTGATTCTCCCAGTAGCATGATGACTTTTTGAGGCAGGGAACTCCTCTAGAACCTGGCATGTAGCTGGCGCTCATGCAAATATTTATTGAATGGATGTCCTAAAAAAAAAAAATCCCTTTACTAGTCAGGTGCATTTAGATTCTCACTCAGTCTTAAAGTGCAGTTTAATCTTACAAGCAAATGCCAGATAATGCACAGAGACTGAGATTATAATTCTGAACATAGAGCAATATTTTAGAACTACTGCAAAGGTAGTAGACTTTTATTATGGGATGATTACAGCCACAGAATAAGCATAAGTTCACACAGTTTACAATGCGTTAGTAAAGGGGAAAAAAAAAAAAAACATTGTTCCCAATCTTTTCCTGCATGCCCCCTCCATGCTCACTCACGTGGCCCACCTATGGTGTCAGTATTACATAGGAACCTATTGTCAATACAGTATAGAAAACAGCTTGAGTGGATGTTTGTAAACAACAGTAAACTGGACAGTCTTTTTTTTTTTTTGGAACTTTCTAGAGAATTTCAAATCATCAGGTCCAACCTTGTTCCTTCTAAGTCTGCAGATCTGAAGGTTTGTCCAACACAAGCTGTGCATCACCAGCCTGCTTAGCTGATTCTCCTATAACATTTGAGCAACACGACATTAAACCTATCTTCCAAATAATGTTTGCTTTGCTAAGAATCTGGCAAAATAGCTCATTTGTCAGGACACTGTCAGCCTTAGTTGTTTATATGAGCTCATCTCCCCTAGTGCTCACTTGTAAAGACAGCATTTCTGCTTTCTGATACCTTTGCAATTGTTGCTAAGGAAATAACAGTGGTTCCAAGCCAATTTGAGTAAAAGTGCCGTCTCCTAGGGTTCAAAAAGTTAGCAATTACTTGCTTCCTAGATTACCTATTTCTGTACTAATTTGGGTTTAATGAGCTTATTATTACCATTTGTTGTTGTTGATTCTAGTTTCTCATTCAAACCAAAACTTAATTAACTTCAACCCTTTCAAAGAGGCACATTTTAAGTGGTATAAAAATAAAAGCATGTGCTATAATTTTGTTCTTATTATACTTCCAAAACTTATGTTTCTTAGGATACTTATTCCATAAATAATTTCTCATTCTCTCCCTCATTCTCTCTGTCTTTGTGTGGCCTCATCTTCGGCCTGTAGAGGGAGAAATGTTTAGATTCATTTTCTTGAGACTGAATTCAGACATACAGTCTTAAGTGATACCAATTGCACTTTGCCATTTTTGTCATAAATCTAGTTTCCCAATCTGTATCCAGGTGATATTCTATTTTAATAGTAGATGCTATAGTATTCAGTTGTAGCGTATGTAGCCTCCAGCCATGCAGCATTATAAAGCATCATTTGAGGAAACAGTCAGTGTTCAGGAGGGTAACAACTTTTATATTTTTATGGGTGGTAAAATGCTGACTTATCTATAAAATCTACTGTTGCAACTGAACACATTATGAACACGTTCTGTCCTTGGAAAGTGTTTTACAGCTAACAGATTTAATACTTGTTAAAACTGTTGCATTTGAAGATATATTACTGGATTAAAGTTTGTACAACTAGAAAGGATTATGAGTTAAATCTGAACTACAAAAATTCCCAGGTTTAAAGCATATTGCTAAACCTGGAGAGTGGTGGTATTTTTTTTTTTTTGTCTGTTTTCTGTGTCAGCAATATTGGCCTCATGCCCCTCACTTTTCTTGTGGGTTAAACATGCACATACTTACTCATGATCAAGACTTATTTAGATGGTGGAGAATCTCAGTAGCAACTGAGGGAAACTATTATGGAAGGAGCTTTTGCATGAGGGAGCCTCTGTGCTCAGCATGCTGTTTGATTGCTATAAAAATTCTGTGAGACAGGTGTGGGTGCTGCAATCAAGTGGTTAAGTAACTTGCTGAAGATCTCACAGCCAAGGGGTGGTGCAGAATGAACGGTTGTAGCTGACAGAAGACCTTGTCTTGGATCCCAATCACCAATGGATGGTGTGCCTGTTGTTAAAGGTGACAGTCATCATTTTGGAAGTTATTTACAAGCATCCTCAACTCCACAAAGAGTCACTCCTTGCAGCTTTTGTCCTCTTCACTCCCACATCTTGCTGTTTCTTCCACTGAACAGCTCACTTCTTTTCAGAGGCCAATCAGATGATGGACTCTTTAAAAAAAATCACTAAGGCTAAAAGCTTGTGTGTGTGTGCACTGCCTGTTATCACAGTCCCCAGGGATGATGTATCTTGGTAGAAGTAATAGGGTGTCTATTTGCCTGTTGAGCAAACACCACTTTTCTTTCTCTTGTTTTTTACTTTCAGCTTGATTTGGATGTACTTGAAACTGAACTTTACACTTTTTTTTTGTTTTGAGAGATTCATTATGTCACTGAAAAGTCAAGATGCATGTAGAAACATGACATTTCATATCGGTATTTGTTTATGAATTATCTAATCCTCCAAGGCTATAATGTTGGTAATTATTTTTTCACACCTATTTACTTCATACTTGCTAGGTCCTGTTACAGAAGTGAAAACTGACATATATGTCACCAGCTTTGGACCCGTTTCTGATGTCGAAATGGTAGGTATCCGAGAAACGTTGGAGGTTTGAAGAAAATAAGCCGGAAAAGAGTCAATCAATATTTATTGTATTGTCAACTACACAAAAGTCTCCAAAGAGCAAGATATTCCATCTGCATCCCAGAGCTATCATTTTTAGTATTCACTGACTTCTTGCACTGCTTCCACAGCAAGGCCATCTATGGAAACTGCCGAGGAGAAGAGAATGAGATATCATCAGTAGTTTTGAAGTGAATTAATTGTGTACACCATATTCCATTTCTAACAGCCTTTTGTTTCCTCACTGGCTCAGTTGCTTCCTTCCCGTCCTCTGATTCTATCCTTCCTTCCCATGCTTAAAGAGAACAAGAGGGCCAACATTTGTCAGGAAGTCTACATGCCTTTAGCTATGCTCTCATATATTAAATATACTTAGTAAACATAATGACCAGTCCACTTTATTTTTCTTGACCTGAGGCTCCTCATGGTTTGAAGCCCTGGATTCTTTAGGTAATTTTTAATACACTTTTGAAAGCAAAATTTGTCTTTTTTTTAAAATTAGCTTTATCTTAAAGAAATGCCTGGAATTTTATGATCAATTATGTAGTGATACCTGTCACATTAACTGAGTTTTGCTCTCTTCAGTAAAGTAATGTACAGCCCAAATTACCTGGTGTTGGCAGCTTTTGTTTAATTACAGTAATTAGTCCTCAGTGGCTAACGTATGTGGTGATTTACTCCTTATGAATGCAGAAGCTGAAGAGACCAAGATGGACATTACAGTGCATATTTGCTCTGAATCTTTTTGTACTGGTGGTTTACAATCATCTCTGCAGCCATTCATTTCCACTGGGGTAGTCTTTTATGATTGGGAGAGGTTAGAATTTATTGCTTTCTGCATATATATGTATGTCATCACCTGTGACTTGACTATGTCACAAACCACCTTCCCTAGGAATATACAATGGATGTGTTCTTCAGACAGACGTGGATTGACAAAAGACTGAAATATGATGGCCCCATTGAAATTTTGAGGTTGAACAATATGATGGTCACCAAAGTTTGGACCCCTGATACTTTCTTCAGGAATGGAAAGAAATCTGTCTCACATAACATGACAGCTCCCAATAAGCTTTTTAGAATTATGAGAAATGGCACTATTTTATACACAATGAGGTAATGGATTTTTCTTTCATTTTTAAAAATTCCTTATCCACTTTTCTCTCCCACACTACCCTCGTCTTTCCCCTCCTTCTTGCTTTCTATCTCTCCATTTTAGGAATTTGTAATACTAATCTAAAAAGAGGTTAATTTTACCTACTTGCATTTTTTCCATGATAGACTCACCATAAGTGCGGAGTGTCCCATGAGACTAGTGGATTTTCCTATGGATGGTCATGCCTGCCCTTTGAAATTTGGGAGTTGTAAGTTACATTAAAAGTATTGTTCAAATTTCTGATTATCTTCTTCAAGCTCATAGTTACGTATTTGTGCAATTTTAATTATCCAGCATCCAAACCCTTAGTCTGTGAGGAAAAAAAATGTGCAAGTTTTAGGAAACTATTAATTTCTGAAATATAAGTGATACCTCAAACAAAGTCCTATTTTTACAGATGGCTATAGAAGACTGAGTCATAACTAATAAGTTCATGGATTCACCAAACTACAGGATTCAGGAACAGTTTGTGCCAGAGGTGTAGCATAGAAAGTGCGTTGTGAAGGGGGTATGATTTAATAGTTTCAGCTGCAAATAAAATCCTTTAAAGGTGGCTTGGGGGAAGGTAAGGGAAAGCTTTATACTTTCCCGAAATAAACTGAGTTAAAATTTCATGGGTAGCTGTTAGTGATCGCAGCTCAACTTCCACAAAGTTCTAGCTGAGGTGGCATGTGAGAAAATTTAGTGGCCGATATACTGTTGACTGCATTAAGAAGTGCGATTCCATCTGAAAGCTAGGGAAGGTTTTGGAAGTTTTCACAAAGGGACATGGCCTCTTCTGACATCTTTTTCTGTGGCGATGGGCTGAAGAGAGGCTGGAGGGGAAGCGCAGGAGAGCTGGGGTATGCTGTTCTCGTGCAATCGAAGATGGCAGTTGGTTAGACTGGCGTGGCACAAAAGGAGCAAACGCGAAGTAGACGTGTTTGGAAAATCTAGTAGAGAGACGGAGGCAAGAGGAACGCATGAGTGGGTAGTAAAGAGGACGAGGCTTCTTTCCTCAAGCTCCTTTCTCTGGGATGGCAACAAAATGTGATTGCTCTCGTAAGGTCTGCTTCCAACATTCGATTCAATCAGAACCTACCAAAAATAGATGCTGGCTTTTACTATTGCCTCAGCCTCTTCGTCTCACTGATTGTGAAACCGGTGCCTGCTGTTCCCCTTGCTCGTTGCTTGACTTAATGAGAATCGGCAGTCACCACTCTTTTTATAACCCTTGTAATCACAATGCTCAGTGGGCTGACTTGAGACTAGAGAAAGTCATTTGCTCCCTGACCCGTGATTCAATAAAGACGAGATAAAAACAGAAGAACACACAGAGAGGGTGGTCTTACTGGGCCAGAATTAAAATTACATTTTTTTTTTCCTGTAATGATTTGAATTTTTTAAAAGATAGTTCCCATCTGAAAAAGTCTTCTGCTCCCAAGACCTCTCTAAGTTCTCCCTTGAAGTATTCTTCCAGTGACTAGAGCCAACTTGCTGCTATCTCAGGCTTCATATGTCAATAAGGACTCATGTTTTAGAAAGAATTTTGGTTTACCTATACCATACCAGAAAGCAGTTTCTACTGAGTAAATTAATTCTTAAAAAGTTTTTTTTTTTTTGGGGGGGGGGAAGAAAACCACTGTTTAATTATGCTTACAATAAGAGGAACGTGAAAGACAATGCAAGAAAAAGATTGATCTATTAATGGACACTATCCAAGAGATGATTCCTGAAGTTAAAAAAAAAATCATAGATAAGAATATATTATGCAAGTGTTTAAATATATAACACTGTGAATACACTTCCAGAGACAAATGCTGACGTGAAGCTGTGTCATGTTGGATGATAACTCAAGCCTCATAGTGTGTTTCCCAAGGTCATCTGTAAGGAAAACCTCTTTGGATATGAACTCTTTTAGTGGGATTAAACAAGTTCACCAGGGACCTCCTGCATTCCAGCCATTTTAGGGATGTTTGTAGGGGAGGATGACACATAATTCATTCCGGATCCTTTGAACTTATTTGTGCATGAGCCAAGCTATCCGTTCTGGGTAGAGTGGTAAGCGAGCAGCTGGTCTCCATTTGCACGGAACAAGGAATAACTGAAAATGTACTCCAATTGCCACTGGGGAGGATTCTTTGAAGATAGAAGGGCAAGTGTCCTAATTGCAAGATTCTAAAGGCACTGGGACTGGCTGTGCAATTCCCTGGCGAGCTTTGCAGCCAGCCTAGTCAGAACCCCGCAGAATGGTTTCCAAACAGCATGGGCATTGGCCAGAGGCAAAGGCTAGGGCAGGTGACCCCTTGAGAGCTCCATCACAAGGAGAATTTGTTTCCATTTGTTTGTGTTACCAGAGGCAGCATCTGGTACATGGCTAGATGGCAGAGCTCTATGGGATTGTGCAAATAAGGATAGACAAGAAGTGAAAGAATTAGGAGTCTCACAACTGTTTAGGAGGTTTAGACTATCTGCTTCTCAAGCTACTCACCTTGTTGGAATGGCAATGTGACCACATGCACTGATACGAATGGAACTTGGTTGTTGTTACAGCTTTATTCTTCACTGCATTCCATCTTTTAACATAAAATAATAAAACCTATCATTTGTTTAGTATCTTAATTTTTCTAAATTACAAACATGTTTGAAAATGACTTAATGAGTATTGTTTTCCCTTTGTTGTTGTTGTTGAACATTCATCACATTAAGTGTTGATTTTTAAGATTGGCAAAGGAGGAGACTTGACTGTAAGCACACTCTCTGCTCTTATCCAGATGCATATCCCAAGAGTGAGATGATCTATACCTGGACCAAGGGCCCCGAGAAGTCAGTGGAGGTGCCAAAGGAGTCTTCTAGCTTAGTTCAGTATGATCTAATTGGGCAGACTGTATCAAGTGAAACTATCAAATCTATTACAGGTGAGAGTACATACACACATATTCTCTCTCTTTCCCTTTCCCTCCCCCCTCTCTCTCCCTCTCTCTCTTTCTCTCTGTGTATTCTTTCTGTTCATACGTGTGTGTGTGTGTGTGTGTGTGTGTGTGTGTGTGTGTGTGTGTGTGTGTGTTTGGGTGTATGTAGGCATATGTGTGGGGATATGGGAGTGTATGTGTGACCAGTCAAAGGGGGTCATTCCTCAGGGTCCTATTTTTTGGTCTTTCACTGTCCTGGCACTTGATGGGAAAGCTGGGAGTCAGGTCCCTTAGCCTCAGGACCCCCCAATCTCTGCTTCCCCACTCTGCTGAGATTACAAGCCTAGGCTATCTTATCATGCTTTTTTATGTGGCTTCAACTTAGGTCTTTATGCTTTTAGGGCAAGAACTTTGCCAATTGAGATATCTCCCCTGCTCCCTCCTGGTGAGAGTTTTAACTTCAAAAGTCAATGTGCTACTTGGCATGAGTAATGGGGTTTTGTCCTATCCCTTTCATTGAAATCTTCAGTGTTTTCAGGGGAAATATTTTTTCCTATAAGTAGAGCTGATATATTTATAATCCTTTTTGGGTTTAAAATAAATTCTTGGGCCAGGGGGCGGGGGCACAGGTCTTCAATTTCAGCACTCAGGAGGCAGAGCCAGGTGGATCTCTATGAGTTCAAGGCCAGTCTGGTCTACAGAGCGAGATCCAAGACAGGCACCAAAACTACACAGAGAAACCCTGTCTCGAAAAACCATAAATAAATAAATAAATAAATAAATAAATAAATAAATAAATAAATCCTGAGTTGGTGAGACAAGAGAAATGAATAGACTTTTCTTACATACAAACAAAAGCCAATACTTAAATATATTAAAACCATTTTCAACAAAATATGAGGAAAAAGTCTGGCTCTGATTTTGTGGTACTTTTCAATTTTTTTTAATATTACTCAATTTTATGGTGTCATTTCCACTCTTTGTTCCAAAACAAAAGCAAAATCAAAAGCATGCTTGCAAAGTTTATTTAGAGTACATGTAAAATTTTCATACAAGCAGATGGATGGCTATTACTAGTGCTTCTTGGATTTTCAAGTATGAAGAGAAATAATGTTAAGATTTAGCTTCTAATGTGAAAATTGGCTACTTATAGGTTGATCAAAAATGGTGTTTTTTCATACATGTTTTTACCAAGAATAATTAATGATAGTTACTTTAATGTGTTTATACTGCTATACCAAAATATCACAAACTTGGTATTAATAGAAAGATCAGACCTGTTTTTTAGGCCTGGCATCTGGAAATATCAAAGTTAGGGTGCCAGCAGACTTAATGTTTGCTGAGAGCTTATTTTCTGGTCCAGGGAAGAGCCCTGTCTCCAAGAAACTTCAAACTGGGAGGTGTACAGGGAAGGATTACCAAGTTAGAGTGTTTGATACAAATGCTAATGTTGCCTTGAGTACTCCTCCCTCATATGCTAATCACCTATCAAAGACCAGTTAGTAATAGTACCACATTGGAGGGTAGGTTTCAATATGTGATTTCCTACCCCTGTTTTTGATACAGAATCTCACACAGACTAGGATGGCATGAAACTTACTATGTAGCCCAGGATAGACTTACAATGGAGTTTCTTCAGCCTCAGCCTCTGGAGTGCTGGAATTCAAGGTGTGCCATTGTGCCAGGCACAGTGTGTGATTTTTTTAAAGACCAACATTTAGACAATAGTAATAGTTAAAATGTAGTCAGCAGTTATCCTCTTACAGGGATCATTCCCAAGTCCTTCCTTGTATTGAATTCTCATAAACAACCCTGGGGATACGGTACTATTACCATGTAGATTTTTCTAATGAGAAGTATGTGAGTGTAATGTACTTGAGTAACTTGCCTGGCTCATACAGCTGTTAAATGTCAAGGCCCCAAATTCATAGACATTCTGTGTTCTGTAAACTTTCTTAACAGGCCTTGGATGTCACGGTATTAGTAAAACAAGACAAAAGCAGAGTAGTTATCTCTGCAAGATCTTGAACAATGGTGTGAAATGAGAAAGAATGCTTTTTGCTGTTTTAAGAAATATGTCGATAAAGCACTGATCTGATGGGGAAGGAGTCTAAAAGAGGCAAGCTCATGGGAGCAGAATAGGATGATGCTTTCCAGACTTTCAGGAAGGGATAAGGAGAAATAAGAATTCCTAGGCACACAACCCATAATTTCAGCCTTGCAAAACAAGTAATCCTAGGTAGTTACTGGTCACCTAGTGCATATTGTTAACAACTTGTAAAGGGAATGAATATTAGATGTTTCTATCACAAAAATACAGTAAGCAAGATGTTGGGAAAAAACTTCTGGAGATGATGGACTGGCTGTGGTCTGTCATTTTTACTGATGAATACATACATACCTCCAAACTCATCAAGAAGCATATATATTAAATATGGGCAGTATTTTAACATACATTATACCTCAAAAAGTGGCTTAAGAATTAAAAGCAAGTGACAAGAAATTATGAGAATGTAATTCTTAAAAGTTGAAATTAATTCATGAGACTGCTCATTGTGTGTTAACTTACTGTCTCCTCACTTAAAACTGCTTTGTATAAATTTAAACATCCTCTTATGAAATTGCTGGCACTGTTTCTCTCCCCCATCCCATGTATTTCTTTTTAAATTTTCATTTTTGAGATCATAACTACACCATTTCTTCTGTGCCTTTTCCCCCTCTGAAACCTTCCCATATGCCCGTCCACATTTTCCTTCAAATTTAGGGCCTCTTTTTTCACTAATTAGTATTACTTGCATTTATGAATACATGTACTGTCCATTCCTAAATATGACATTTTCAGTTCATATAATGTTACATGCATGCATGCATGTGTGCGTGCGTGAGTGTGTGTGTGTGTGTGTGTGTGTGTTTTCTGGACTATTTGGCACTGGACAAACAATTAGTGTGCTCTCTCATGAGGAAAACCACCTCTCTCAGTCTTAACTTTCCTCAGTTGCCAATAGTCTTTGTGTGTGGTTGAGGCCCTGTGGGGTTTCCCCTTTCCAGTTTGACACGTCCTTTGGTACTATCCTTGTTCAGTTCATGTTCAGGCAGTCATGGTGGTGTGTGGTGGTATTGTGTTCCCCAAAATATTGTGTACTCTAATAAATTTATCTGGGGTCAGAGAACAGACAGCCACTAAATACAAAGGCTAGAAAATGGTGGCACTCACACCTTTAATCCTAGCATTCCAGAGATAGAAATCCCTCTGGATCTCTGTGAGTTCAAGGCCACATTGGAAATAGCCAAGCATGGTGACACACACCTTTAATCCCAGAAAGCCAGCCTTTAATCCCAGGGAGTGGTGGTAGAAAGCAAAAAGATATATAAGGCGTGAGGACCAGAAACTAAAAGGTTTTGGCTGGTTAAGATGTGGCTGGTTAAGCATTCAGGCTTTTGAGCAGTAATTCAGCTGAGACCCATTCCGGATGAGGACTCAGAGGCCTCCAGTCTGAGGAGACAAAACCAGCTGAGGACCCGGCGAGGTGAGATAGCTGTGGCTTGTTCTGTCTCTCTGATCTTCCAGCATGGACCCCAATAACTCGCCTCGGGTTTGATTTTATTAATAAGAACTTTTAAGATTCCTGCTACAGTGGTGAGACATTATGGGTGTAGCTTTGGATATTACTAGGAGACACAAACTAGGACACACACAATCTTGAAGCAAACTCCTGATATTCAAATTCCAGTGTCTTGTGCCTTTCCAACGCCTGTCATACGCATCATCATTTTGGGCCTATCCTCTTTACATTAATTATAAAACAATGCAATGGCCTCCTAACAGGATACCTCTGCTTCTCACGGTATTCTGAATTATGTTGATTTTCCCATCTGTGTGTTTGAAAAAAACATCTGGGAGTAGAGATTTATAAATCTTTGGCTTCATTTGTGAATGTTCACTGGATCTTAAATAACATTCTCCATCTATGCCTTCTAGTAAGACTGGTTATCAACAGCTACCAGAAAGTTTATTGTTTATTTACTTACTGGATTTTTAAAGTTCTGTCTCTATTTATTTGTACCTTTGCTTATGTATGCTTTAGTTAGAAATACAATTAATCAGCTTCTTGTGTACATGTACAGGTATGAAATATGTTTGAAATTGTAAAACATATCTATATTTACATAATTATATAGAAATTCCTGTATTTCATGTCTTTCCAAAATTAAGCTTTTCATTTTGTATGTATGTATGCTTATGTGTTTACATTTTTTTCATTTGTTTTTCTATAAATCACAAGCCTAAATTCTGTTTTTGAAAATGCTGGTGGTTGTGATTGGACAGATTGCTCAGTGGGTAATGTGCTCACTGTGGAAGCATAAGAACCCTAGTTCAGATACCTGGGACTCACATGAAAAACCAGTTGGGATGGCATGTGCCTGAAATCTTAGCACTGTGTAGGCAGACACAGAAAGATCCCGAGGGTGTGTTGGCCAACAGTCTTAAGAATTATTTATCACAGTATTCATTGGCAGACTGGGTCTCAAATAAATAAATAGACAGATAGATAGATAGATAGATAGATAGATAGATAGATAGATAGATAGACAGACAGATAGATAGATAGATAGATAAGTAAATAAATAAGACAGCTACAGAATAAGTCATATAATGTCCAGCATAGGCCTCTGCCTTAAGTCATATAATGTCCAGCATAGACCTCTAGCTTCCACATGAAAGTGAATATACAGTGTGTACACACATACATCCAAATATTGAAAATGAAAGCTAATTACTTTAGCATATTAGACCTTTAAAACAAAAACGCTGTCATATTTTGAAGTCACAGTCCATTATTACATTGCTTAATCTATAAGTAGAAAATATTTTTCTGAATAATAATGATATTCGGTGTCACCCTCTCTTTTGCTCTCCTACCCACAATAGGGAATTATGCATTTCTCATTGAAATATGCGAGAAAGAATTTATTTGCTATAATGCTTATTGTTTGTCTAACATACAATCATGAAGCAATTGACTAATTTCCTGCAGGATCAATAATGTATTTTCTTCATTTTCCTGGCAGGTGAATACATTGTTATGACAGTTTACTTCCACCTCAGACGGAAGATGGGCTATTTTATGATTCAGACATATATCCCATGCATTATGACAGTGATCCTTTCTCAAGTTTCCTTCTGGATAAATAAGGAGTCTGTTCCAGCTAGAACTGTATTTGGTAATTTCAATTTATTTCTTGGGTACTTTTGTTCACATTACATTTTTGATGGTGACTCATGGGAAGAAACCTTTGATATTTCTTAGAAAATATTACATACCAGTACACCAAACCATACTGAAAAAGGAACTATTTAAGCTTTCATTTCTAACTGGTCACTATAACATACTGCTGCTTGGGGAGATGAGGACAGCATGTCCCTTCTGAGGTCCTGTCAGATTTCCTTTTTTGAGAACCAGTCAGGTGAAAACCAAATGGAAATGTGGATACAATTTCACTTTCACTGACATTCTTGAGCTGCTAGCCTAATGCTGTATAATTGAATTAAAGTTATGTCTAGGTGTTAAAAATGAAATGCATAGACAGCCTAAAATAAAACAAATAAAAGTCATGGCTGACTGCACATGAAAGCCTTAGAATAATCTGGTTTTTAGTGAAAAGGAACAAAATGCAAATGGTTAAATGCATTGAATGGGAAGGTATTCTGTGCCTAGTCTCTCAGTTCATTATTGTATTCTATTTGCATAACTTCCTATTTTTTTCTAAACTAGTATTTTTTCTTTTTATTCTTGTTATGGTTTCTCTATATTATTCTAAATAGTAAGTCTCTGGGGATGTGTAGGTTTAACATTTTTGTGTTAAATAAATCTTTTCTATATCTGGGATGCTTTTATATCATAACATTACTTATAATTAAATCTATTTATTGTAATATAGTTATTTATTCTTTATTCTATTCAACTTTGTCATTCAGTGTTGGGAAAAGAAAGAAAATTATTAGACTTCTTGCAAAATGGAGTCAAAGGTCTCCAAAGATATGCCAATTTCTCCTTTTTGCCTTTCAGTTTGTTTGGATTTAACTGTGGGTACATTTCATATCACATAACAGCTGCAAGAAGGCTGGTGAGGAATTCATAGAGCCTTCCATCTTACTTTGCTATAGCTGCAGTCCCTAACAAAAACAGCTCAGGGAGTAGAGGTTTATTTTGCCTCATGATTTCAGACAGATTACAAAGCAGACCATGGTAGCACTGACCCTGGAAGGAGAATCAAACACCTGCTGTCACAGTAGTGGAGAGGAAGTAGAGAGCACAAGCTGTTACCAGGACGGGAGTAACCTTCAGAGACCATCTAATGATCTGCATCTGTCAGTCAGGCCCTACCTCTGAATGGTTCTACAACCTTCAACATAGTGTTATGAGCCGGGGATTGAGAATTCAAAACATGACCCTCTGAGAACACTGTGGATTCAAACTCTAGCACTCCCCATCTTCAGAGACAAGAGTATCTTGTCCTCAACAAACTTGAAATACTCCTACCAAGGTATTTCTTCCACATATAAACAGTGTCTCTGAAAGGCTGATGGTATTTAAATCATCGTTGAAACTTGTACAGGGAGCCAGTGACAGACAAGGTTTGATCTAAGGCAGAGAGTGAGCAGGAATGATGGTATAAGCTACTTCATAAAGTTATGAAAGTTTAGTTAAATAACTGCAACGTTTCAGCTGTAGAACAAAGGCTAGCTGCTAAATACACATGGGAAAATGAAATATAGAAAATATATCTAGGGTTTAGATACTAACATTGAAAGGTTAGGGTTTAAAACTCAATTATATCACTTACTTTCTCCATCCACTAATTGAGTTATATGTGGGGCTCTTGATCACCTTCCCATTAGAATGTTTTGTGCCTTGATCTTGTACAGGTCTCATGCAAGCAACCACAATTGCTCTGAGTTCTTGAGTGTATCAGTCCGTCATGTCCTGAAGATACTATTTTGGACCAGTACTCAACCACTCAACCTACTACTTTATGTTTCCTTCCTTCCTATCTATCTATCTATCTATCTATCTATCTATCTATCTATCTATCATCTATCTATCTATCTTTATCTGTCTGTCTATCCATCATCTATTATCTATCTATCTATCTTTCTATCTATCCATCATCTATCTATCTATCTATCTATCTATCTATCTATCTATCTATCTATCTATCTATCTATCTTCTAACTGTCTATCCATCATCTATTATCTATCTATCTTTCTTTCTTTCTATCTATCCATCATCTATCTATCCATCATCTATCTATCTATCTATCTATCTATCTATCTATCTATCTATCTTATATATTATCTATATTCATATAACAACATTTAATAGGCATTAACCCACACGGGGACAATGCTCTTCCAAGAAGCCGAAGCCATAGATTATCAAATAAAAAGTCCTGTGCTAGATGTGGGATACTGCCACTCAAGTTGTTGGTTAGGTATGTTTCAGAAACCCCCCTGAATAATACAGGGTATTGATCCTACTCTTAGTTGCTAATGAGAACATGATAGTAAGACCCTATTGCTAAAGACAAAGCACATTTTAATCACTGAACATGGAGAAATCAAGTACTGACCAGGAAGTTTTCTCCCTGTTGTCTAACTTTCATAGTACTGGAGGGCTAGCTGTGAAGTGTGTGAATTACAATGACCAACATGACAATAGATTTCCATGGGTATGATATTGGCATGAATATTGTGGAGGCAACAAACTATTTTCTGATTGCATTTAAGGACTGTTCCACAGGAGAAAATCCTAAGATTGACTCTACTACTACTACTACTACTACTACTACTACTACTACTACTACTACTACTACTACTACTATTACATTAGCTGAATGTAGTATTAAACTGCCTCTAAATTTGTATTTCTGTGTCCATAGATTAGTGCAGCTCTCAGACCTTAGCAGAGTGATTTCTTTGTGCAGTGGACAGTGTAGAAACTCACAATTGATCAAAGTGCAGGAAAGAAATACAGGTGAAGTTCTCATTCAGGGACCGTCACAGAAGTAGAGGTTGAAATATTTTAAGAACTTGTGAAGGTTAAAGAGTGCTTAATACAGGAAACAGATTGTATATTCTACACTTTCTCCCATACATACCTAGCAAAGAAACTAATTCTATTCTCAGTTTTCTTGGTTTTTGAAGAAAATGTTTTTCTGGTGTGTACTCTTGTATAGTTAATTTCTTGGCATTCTTTGTCCTATTTAGCATTCATAATGATTTTAGCGTCAACTCATCATGTTCAGGACTTTTTATTTGACAGGGCAAAAGGGAGCTGCTGAGGCTGAGAGTGAAATTCAAGTCATTAAGCTTGTCCTAGCATAGAGTAATCAAGGGTAAGGGGAAATCATTGTGTTGGTAAAGTGCTTGCTGTATAAGCATGGGTACCTGAGCTTGGATTCTTAGATATATAAATATAAAGTGTTCAGTGAGATACTTCTGTTTGTTAACTCATATGTTAAAAGAAGCTGAATTGCTTACCTCTTAGGATTGCTAGGAGGATTGAATGCATTAATCTCAGTAAAACATTTGAAGAAAATCCTTAGCATACATTGTATATAATTTTATTATTGTTGGTTGATGAACTTACTTGTCCATGGATAAGAGAAATATTCAATAGTGGGGGAAGAGGTAACATCCATTATAGCTGATCTCAGCTGATGTTTCCTATACAAACAAAACAGTGCAAAGAAATTAAGCAGTGTAGCAAAATGTTAGTATTACTAGTTCCAATAGTGAGTAAATGAACACTGTGGGGTTCTATTACTTAACATTCACAATAGTTCAGCAAGACAGACATTCTCAATTTTTATAGTAAGGAAAACAGCACAAAGATATTAAAAACATTTATCAAGTCATTTAATTATAAATGATACACCCGAGACATTATATATATAAAACATTGAGAACTCAGCCATGTAATCCTCACAGCAGGTATGGGGATGTAGAAGTAGGGAAGGGGCTTGTGAAGAGTTCCAGAGCTTCTGATTGTGAATATGTTGCCAGTAGGATGTTTTCATTGAGAATATGAAATTTGCCTGCCTGTATCTATGCCTATATCAATATTAGTTTTGATCAACCAGGAAAATCATGGCTATAATTAAGTCTTCAAAAATGTAAGCTATTTCAGAATTGTAATTATTAGACTATTCATCAAGGGTCTAGAATAATACTTTCCTTGGAGAAGTAAGGCCCTACGTGGTTGGGGTCATTGGCTATTTACTCCATATGAGATTTAGGTGAATGTGAACTCTAGACTAGTTTGGCTCTTCCTCAGCTCTCATCTCCCCTTTCATTTGCAAAGCCACAGTGTGCTGGGTCACAGATAACACCAGGGTGAGCAAAACCCTGAAGCAGCACAAGTCTGAGAAACAGGATATGTGGAATTCTTTCCAAAGGCCTTCTATCTTGAAATTTGTCTGACTCTAAGGGTTTTTTTAATTATTCCAATATGGTTAAACATTAAACGCAAGTAGATGCCAGCTGGCATATTGAAATCATTGCTATTTCATTTTCTAGGAATGGCCAGCCAAAAATTCACTCTTGTGTACAGTCTTAGCCTACTCCTTAATTTCCTCTCTCGGCTCCTGGGCCAGCCAATATGATGCATATTCAGCAGTTTAAAGGCACGGGCTGGCATCAATACTTGAACATACAAAAAAATATGTCTTTGAAATGTTTTCAGGGTGAGATTATTATTGAAAGACTTGACTTCTGTTTTCTGTTACATCAGTGCTTATTCTTTCAAGTGCTATACCTGAAATTAAAAGGAATAAGTACATGCCTACATTCCTACCACTTTCTCCAAATTTGAACACAAGACAGAGAACTTTTGATGTCTAAAGATATAGCAAATTTTAAACCAACTTTGAGCCAATCATTCTTGTCAGCCAACATTCCCAGTTCTGCCAACAGCTACAACACAGCAAACATACTGTCTAGAGGGTCATTCCATAAATAGAATAACAATGAAAGAGAAATGGGAGACAGCCATGTGCTTTTGTGTTGGTATAAGTAGTGTGATTTAAGGCAAGCCATCAACCTGATTCTGAACAATTGGATGTCATTACTCAATTCATAACTCAGTAATGACCTTTGTTTTTGTTGTTGAATATCACCTAAGAATTTTTTTCACATAACAGTAGGCATGATGAAAACACTTCTGTTTATTGGCAGAAAAAAAAAAATTACTGAACCACCCACAACAAGAACCAAGTTTACGGTAGCAAGGGGACAATTAAGCTCCTTGTATTCAAATTTGATTTTCCCTTCCTGGGTTAGCACAAAAGGGTGCTTTTCTGAACACTGGCTAGTCTTCTCATTTAGAACACACTCTTATGTTTTTTACTTGCAAGTACTTTCAGCATCATGTCTGTGGCATTAGCAGAAATGCACCGCTTACACATCACAGAACTTGTGCAACATTTTTGAATTCTTACTAGTCCATTACAGATAAATTGTTGTGAGCGAGAGGAAATGTAATTTACCTCCAAACTTTATAGCTAAAGTTTCTGAAGTTACTTTAGTATTTATTTATTTATTTATTCATTTATTTTACAGTCTTTGAGAGAATTGTGCCTTCTCTCTGATGTTTAAAATGTTTGAAGCTCTCTTTCAGGAAAAAGCTGGGCAAATTCACTTTGTTCCAATGAGCCATTGGTGTAGATATGCATCGACCTATTTAATGGAATAAGGTTTTTTAAAAAAAGATTTATTTATTTATTATGTATAATGTTTACAGTGTTCTGCCTGCCTGCCTGCCTGCCCGCCAGAAGAGGGCACCATATCTCATTAGAGATAGTTGTGAGCCACCAGGTGGTTGCTGGAAATTGAACTCAGGACCTCTGGAAGAGCAGTCAGTGCTCTTAACCGCTGAGCCATCTCTCCAGCAGAATAAGGTTTTTAAAAATCTACTTCAGAGGGACTGAAGAGATGTCTTAGGGGTTAAGAATATTTCCTGCTATGCTAAAAGACCCATATGGCTTCCAGCGTCCACATCAATAAGTTTATAATGGCTTGTTACTCCAGTTCCAGGGGATCCAATGAGTTTTCTGGCATCTAGCCAGCTGCACTCATGGCCAGAGACACATCATACATACATATTCATATACATATGCATACACACCCACCCACATATAAACATATATATATATATATATATATATATATATATATATATATATAATAATAAAATCTCAAAACCTTAGGCTAAGAAAATGCTTAAGATTATTATTAAACAACTTATGTAATACATATTGATGCATAGTTTTAGAATGTTCTCTAAAAACTTGTAGCTCATGTGATACACAGATGCTCCAAATTTCTACCTTCTAGGAACTAATAGCTTAGGGAGAGATTGGAATTGGAGAAAAAAGACTGAGTACGACAAAACAATGATTTGTTGTTTACTGGACATTTATGATGCATCTGGCACCACATGATTGGTGATCCCTAAAGCAATGTTCAACACGGTGGCTCTTAAGGAAGCTCTGCTCAATCATACTGGAAGCAGGGTGTGCTGATTTTTTTTCCCCAAAGATCTTCTATCTTGAAATTTCTCGCATTCTAAGCTTGCTAATTATTCCATTATGGCTAAGCCTTACACATGAATAGATGTCAGCTGGCATATTGAAATCATTGTTTTTGTTTTTTTAGGAATGGTCTTAGGCTACTCTTGCATTCCTCTCTAGGCTCACATATGTGAAACAATAAAGGAATAGTACCAGGTAGAATATAATCAGAGTCTAAGTTGAAGATAACAGTATTGTTTTTTCAAGTCAAAGTATGACTATTCCTTTATGGTTGTGAAATTTTTCTTTATTTTCAGTTGAACATGGATTAAATGCCTTTAAGCTGGAGGTTGGCATGGATTGACATATACAGTTAGGATATTTTCATCACTGTCATCATCATCATAATTTATGCCACCACCATCACCATTATCTACAGATACCTGAGTGTCCCTGCTTCAGGACCTATCCTAGGAGTTATGTAGAATTAGAACAAATGGATATAGAAAGTCCCCCAGGAATTTCCCAGATAACCTAGATAATATTGACTCAATAAACATATGTAAATGGAAACAGGGAAAATTATGCAAATATTAGCACCCTCAAATAATGCGTTGTTCTGTAGTTCTACTGACAAGCAGAATTTTTCTAAGAATGGAGGCCAACCTTTTCTCTGGGTTAAGAAGCCACTCTTCCTGGAAGTGTTATTTCAGAAAATGATTGATGGAGAAAGGGCTCTATTCTTGTTGCAAGTGTTCTGCTTCAACTTGTACACTTATATGTAGTAAACATCCATATTTCAAAGGCCAAATTGTTACAGAAGTACATTTAGCCAGAACATATTAATAGTTTTGATAAACAATGAGTGCATTAATTTTATTCAGTGTATTATAGTAATTTAATTATAAGAACTTATATATGATTGTGGCTTTGCTGACAAAAATTATCAGTGGTAACAGGCCTTGCTTACCTAGTATATTCATGCTCCCATTTAGATGGCTAAAGTGCCCAGCTTCCCATTAATGTCTGAGAGTCACTGTTTCAATGAATCATCTTTTTTGGGAAGTCTATATATTGATTTGGCAGGGATCTTGTTTCAGCTTCCAATATAAAATCAATATATTCTATGTGTTTTACATATTTTTATTTTTATAGTAAACTTAGAATGTACAAGAAAATCCCAATGAACTTCACAGTCTTGAACCAAGTCACACTGAGCTGATGATTACAAGAGCCAGGAACTGAGCATATCCATTTCTTACTCCAAAACCTGTGCTGGTTTCAGTGAAGCAGAAGGATCAAATCCTCTGTCAAAGGTGGTGGGTTTCACCTAGTAGTAACTTCGCCAACCTCATCCCACCTCCTCCTTTTGGGTTGGCTTGTCTTCTTGTAGAAATAGTAGTAGAATGTTTTCTCTCTTTGCTCTTTTGCATTGAAGGAATAACCACAGTCCTCACGATGACCACCCTAAGCATCAGTGCCCGACATTCATTGCCCAAAGTATCCTATGCGACTGCCATGGATTGGTTCATAGCCGTCTGCTTTGCTTTTGTATTTTCGGCTCTTATTGAGTTTGCCGCTGTCAACTATTTCACCAACATTCAAATGCAGAAAGCCAAAAAGAAGGTATCGAAGCCGCCTCCAGAAATTCCAGCTGCTCCAGTGCAGAGAGAAAATCATCCAGAAGCCTCTCTCCAGGTATTTGATTTCATCTCCTTCTTTCTAAGGTTTTAGCTGTTTGGTCAAAATTTTATTGTAGGTAGAAAACAGAGAATATGAAAATATCAATGACAATTTGTGAGAATGGCGGAAATCTAGGAGAATGTAAAATGATAACATGTGCATTGATATTTTGGTTTTGCAATTTTTTTAGTTATTTGATAATATCGTATACTATGCTTTGATATTTACCCCATTGTAACTTCTCCCAAGTCCAACCTACTTTCCCCATCTACCCAACTTTGTATCATTTTCTATTCTTTTCTTAAAGCCATCATGTACAATATGGGTTGCTTATGTATCCTTTGATGTGTGGCTTTTATTGGAACTTGGTGTACTTAGCAGGGTACACATTTTAAAAAGAAAACCAACTCTTCCTATCCCAGAGACTATGAGTTGCCAATACCCTTTTCCATGCTTGAGTTTGGTCTAATTTGAGCTTGTACAGGTCTTGGGAGTTCATATGTTCTGCCTGTACTGCTGTGTTACCTGGAGACAGCATTACCTGGTAGTCATTCATCACCTTGGGTTTTTAAACTCTTTTCATTCCCTTAACAAGAATGACTCCTTGGTCTTGAGAACAAGGGGTTGTTGATAATAAAAGTTCCATTTAGGGCTGAGCATTCCACAGTCTCTTATTCTCTGCAGCTTGGCTGGTTGTGTGTCTCAGTGTTAATGACCATGTTCTAAAGAAAACAGTCTGTCTGATGAAGGTTGAGGGATATAGTGTGGATTTAACAAGTCATAAGGAGTCAGTTTAACACTGTGCACATTTAGCAGAATATAGGGATTATGACCTATCTTGTTACAGGTTCTTGGCCCCAATAATAGTACCAAGTATGACTGTTTTTCTTCTTGTGGTCTGGGCCTTAAATCTAATCAGAAAGTGGTTGGTTACTCCCATGATATTAATGAGGAAACTGGCATATTTTGCTTTGCCAGTCATCATTATAACTCTGAGAGTTCATAGCTGGGAAATCTGATGAATATTTTTGTTCTTAGCTATGATAATGTTTGAGGATCTATGGGACCTTCTTGGCTAGGAACTCTGTAAGAGATAACTCATTCCTGACAATCATTTTTATTAGATAACGTGTGGTGTCTTATAGAGGCTTTGTCAATCCATTATAGAGTATCTCTATTTAAATTATTTTTATGCATGTATGTATGTATGTATGTATGTATTTCAGGAAACTTCTATAGTAGTAGGCTTCTCTATGATTTTTTTGAATGATCTTTAGTGTCATTTATTGTTCTCCATATTCCCACCCCTCCCAGCTACTACCCTAAACTATAACCCTTGTTCCTAATACATTGATACTTTAAAGCATTGCATATTGACTTAAAAGCTAAACAATCCATACATGACCTTGATACATGACATAAGGCTATGTTTGTCTGAAAATTCCTTTCAATATTAAAGGTCTTTTTTTTACAGAAATGGGTAAAATGGAGCATATACTGGTAAGAGGAACCTGTTAATGATGTTGAGAGAGCTGCAAAGGCCATTTTTTATAGAATTCATTGACCGAAGTAAAATGATAGGTCTTAACATGGCACTGCATTTCCTATGGGACCGCTGCCTTGTATTAAAGAAGAAAATAATCCTAGCAACAAAATGATCCATAATTATAACTGATGTACATCCAAATGAACAATTCATTTTCTAAAGGACATATCTAAGAGAAAGTTGAAAACATAATAAAAACAACTGTGATTTTTTTCGTGTGACTTATCAAAGGTTCTTTTTTTTAATATTAAGCTTCTTTTCCACACATATTCTTATTGTAGAAAAAGCAGCAAGAGGTACAAGAACATGGATAATTAGGCAGGCAGACTTTTTCTTAATCTTCCTCTTCCTCTTCCACTGTTCTATGTCCCTAGGACTCTCTTTCATTTTGTTCATCTTCATTTTTGTAGACATAGACAGATTTCTGTGGTTTTGTACCCTAGCCAACTGTAATTTCCATGAATGGCATGATAAAACTGCTTGGCCTGCATTTACCCAAACCAAAATGTAATAGACATCATCAACTGTTTTTCCCTCTACTAAGTGGTATCTCAGTCCTTAATTTATTCACTTATTCATTTAACAAATATATATTTAATGCTAACTATGGGTCAGACATCGCACAGAAGCTAAGATTCAATAATGTATATTTTTAAAAGCCAGTGAATAACCTACATTATGTAAATTGCATTTATTTCCACGTGGCAAGGGAGTGGAGGCAGACAGTTTCTTTTAATGTAAGTAATGAAACACCTAGAGCATAAAATGGGGACGCTATGAAGGGTCTGGAAGCCATTAGAGATTAGAAGTCCACCTTTACAGGGTTAACCCATTCTGTGCCATCAGTCTTGGTACTGCTGCCACAGTCTCCAGATGCTACCAGGGTAGCTAAGTAATGAATACTTGTCATCGAGAAGTTTAAATAGTTTATATTTTCTTCTAAGTGAATTCATCAAGATTTTCAAATTTGTTAGAATGCATTTTGCATACTGTTTTCAGTTTTACAAATTACTGTTCAAGCTTTACTCTTATCCCCGCTTCCCATAGGTAAACTTACATCTTCTGTCTTTTGTTGTTGTCCTATTATGTTTTGCTTTGACATATTGAAACTAGGTAATCTATTTCTTGATTCTTTTAAGTCACTGAATCTTGGGTTTATTTTACTGTTTATTATTTTCTGGTGATTATGAGTTAATTTAATTATATATTTCTACAGGTTAAATTTGTTACATTATTCAAGATACTTGAGTATACTTTATATTTATTTATTTTCATGCTTTCTTATTTAAGAATAAAGTTTCTCTTACTGAACTCAGATCTCTTCTGTATAGAGTTCTATGATGCATAATTTTGAGATTAATATTATCAGAATTATTTGCTATGTGTTCTGGAGTAATAGATTCCTTTTTGAGATGAGAATATAGAGATAATATTAAAATTTCTATGTGTGATTTTTTTATTTAACTCTGATAATTATTTTATTTCCTCCTTCCCTTCCTCCCTCCCTCCTCTCCCTCCTCTCCCTTCCTTCTTTCCTTCCTTCTTTCCTTCCTTCTTTCCTTCCTTCTTTCCTTCCTTCCTTCCTTCCTTCCTTCCTTCCTTCCTTCCTTCCTTCCTTCCTTCCTTCCTTCCTTCCTTCCTTCCTGTGATCTGAGTATCAAATCCAGGCCTTCTGCATGCTAGGCAAGTACTACTACTGAGCTACACGCCTCGACCGTATTTTAACATTTGTAATAGTATTTTCTTTCTCGATATTAACTTTTGTAAAGTTTTCTGATGTTAAAAAATCATCCTTGTCAGCCGGGCAGTGGTGGCTCATGCCTTTAATTCCAGCACTCGGGAGGCAGAGCCAGGCGGATCTCTGTGAGTTCGAGGCCAGCCTGGGCTACCAAGTGAGCTCCAGGAAAGGCGCAAAGCTACGCAGAGAAACCCTGTCTCAAAAAACCAAAAAAAAAAAAAAAAAAAAATCATCCTTGTCTTCTTTTTCTTATGCACTCTGGAAGCTTTATATCATGTTTTTAAGGCTTCAAAAACTTATCTCAACATATTTTTCTAATAACATTGATAAATGTCTAAACATTAACTCACCCTAACTCCAAAATGGCTTTATTCTAAAGTTTCTAGCTTTTGAAATTGATTTTATGCAAGCCAGGTTTAGTGCTATATACCTATAATTTATGCAACTTGGAAGGCTGAGGGCAAATCTCAAGTTTGAGGTGAACATAGGCTATAGAGTAAGATCCTATCTTTAAAAATCGATTTATAATGAATTGATTCTGTTCTTTTTTGTATTGCACCAATGAGATGTATTGTATGGATATAATGATGAAATATTACAAATACATTAAAGTACCACAAACTCAGAATAAAATTTTTATGTCCAGTTTCCAAAGATGGGGAGATATCTGATAATCTTCCATTTGCTCTCTGAAATATTCCCTTGACTACAGCAGCTGTAAGGATTGGCTGAAACTCATCTGCTTGCTAAGGGATTCAGAAACTTCTCTGCAGCCTTGTACACATGCCCTGTGCTTATGACATATCTAGGGAGCGAGAAGAAGAAGCATGTTTGCAAAATGATGAAGAATCATACCATATCAGCCTTGCGGGATGATTTTTACAATAAAACTGGTCAAAATATTCATCATGTGCTTTATGTCTACTATCACGAGTGCCTGTGCAAGGACCTCGATCTTTCTGGCAATTTACTTCAAAGTGCCCGCGTTCTAAAGACAGCAACACAGGACCGGTTGCAAACGGGAGTTCAGCTCCCCACTTGGCCTCAGTGACAAGTACAACTTCATAGGTGGAGAAGACATTAAATGGGAAATAAATTGGGAGACAGATAAAGAGGGAGGAGAGAGTACAGAAATGCAGAGAATGTGTTAAGAACAAACATTTGTAACTTGTTCCTGAAATGAAATGTTCTTAGAATCCACAGTTTGGAGTGTCAGTAGAGGTTCTAATCCGGCAGCCAAGGTTTATTCAAAGGTGTGTTCTAAAATATGCCATCAATTACTATTTTGAATAATACTGGCTTGGCTTAAAACATGTTTGAGCACCTCATTTGTAACAGACCTTTGAGCTTAATGATATTTAGTTCAAAGGTCCTCTGGGGGTTCACTAGCAGTTTGACCGTTAGTGGCTAGGTGGAGGCTTATGGTGACTATTTCTGTTCTTGGAAAATTGAAAAGATTTTAGCTTAATGGAATATTCATGGAAAAGCCAATTGCTGGGATGTAAGAGTGGCTATAAGTAGCTCAAGTATACCTTTGGATATTTTAAGAGGCACAAAACTTCTGCTTCTGCTCATCATTACCTTAATTCTGCCCTTGACTCTATCCTAATATGTGAGTTGGACACCATCCTTGTGATTTTGTTCTCCCATATTCTTACTGCTTCTTTTTAACATACCCACTTTCTCATGGATGCAGACAATTTTGTCTGAAAGATAAATAACTATAGAATCAAATCCAAGGTGCTTTTAAACAATGTCATATATACATTTTAAAAGTCAGGGTGGAGACATAGCCTATAGGTTAAAAGCAGGTACTGCTCTTACAGAGCATCTCAGGTCAGTTCCTAGCATCCACACCAGGCGGTTTACAATTGCCTGTAACTCCAGATCCAGGGGATCTATCCCCTCATCTGGCTTCTTTGGGCATCTGCACTCACATGCACATACATATACCCATACACATTAGTATTTGATTATATACTTTAGTCATTTTCATCAAAAAACAACGCATTAATGTAGACATGCTATATCTTCTGAAAAACTAACCAGTGATGTAATAACAGTGGCTAATACAAACTAAGCTTGTAAGTCAGGTCTTACATGATGTACTTTACATGTGCTACATAGTTGCAAGATCACAAGAGCTATTTTACAAAAGAAGAAACAGGTTTTTCAGCAACTAAGTTATACCGTCATGATAATGCAGATCCAACATGGTAAACCCAATACTGAAATTGCTTCAAATGTGCTTTAGTGGAGACCTTGCTTTTTTAAAGTCTCTGTGTAGCATTTATTAAATATATGCATAAGAATGTGGGCATGTATATATATACATATATGTACACAAATATTTTTATATAGAGAGAACATGTACATACAGAAAAAACATAGAAACTGATAGCCCATGTTAATCTTTTGTTTATAATTTTAAAATGCTTATCATTATTTGACACTTTTACAATATATATAATGTGTTTTGATATTTTTTGCCTCCTTTTACCATCTCTCATCACCTTCCTACTTACACAGAACGTGTTCTTCTTTCCAACAAATTCCTCTCCATTTCATGACTATTTAAAATTGTTTTGTCATCAGGTATTTGTGATCCACTGAAGTAAATGAGAGTTGCTTGCAAGGGCATGGGTGGGGTTTTATTTAGAGCATGGCTAACTTATCAGCACTGAGGAAACGAGAGCCCACCCTAACAACGGAGTGTTGAGGACATCATCTTGTGTGGGCCTTATACAAGTAATTACACAGCAGTGACTCCATGCATGCAACAGCCCTGTTTTGTTCATACTTTTTATGAAGACTTGATTAATTGCATAGTATTACAAATTCTTCCTTGTGATAATAAAAGAAACTTTTATAGATAACCTATCAGATTATTACTTCCAATAATTTATAAAATATTTGCTAATTTTATCCATGTTTCATTAAAAAGAAAGTGATTTCTTAAGATTCAGTTACTCTGCCACAGTCTTCTATTTGGTAGGTGGCAAGGTTGAGATCATGAGCTATAGTCACCAGCTGGATGTGTTGGATAAAGGACACTGAGGATGAGAGGGACAGTGTTGGCATCACTTACTAGGAAAATGAAGCACATTTGATGAACAAACTAATTAGCTCAGATTTCCACAGCAGAGCATCACTTTACCACAACGGTCATGAAATTTTTCTCAATTCATTAATCCATACCTCTCCCCCCACCTACATATGCCTTCCATCTACCTAATTTATTTTTCTCTTTATTTTCATTTCACTTTTCTGGTATACTGTATGTGTTTTTTTCAGTTTTAAAGTATACATAGATTCTAGCAAAGCTGTTTGGAAAACCAAGGAATTATTTTCTCTGCTTAGAGTCTTAAATAGAAAGGTGGCATAAAAAAAGATATATAAATGATCCAAGACATACTTTGTGTGTCCTTATGAGAATCTCCACTTAATACTCATTCTTCAGAATCAAGCACTAATCTTATTTCCCTTATGGAATTCATTTCGAGTCAGCAGCTGAATCTCAAAGATAAGGTCTCAAATGTCTTTATCTATAAAATGGGGGCAATAAAGGGGCCTACTAGAAAGGCAAATACTGAGGCTCATATTACATTATGCAGGTAAACTATACAACATGGTGCTCAGCCTAGCAGACCATACCAATGATCAGTTCCTCCTTAAATTCCTCAAGCACTTACAAGTTTGAAGCATGAATGACCTCATTTATCACTTTATAATGTTCTGGGAAAGTTTGTTTCAGTTGGTTCCTATGTGATTGTTGTTTACATTGGTAGATGTAAACTCATTTATAAAATAGAGTATGATTTCATTGTATTTTCCAGAGTAGTTGATAGATTTTAAAAGTTGTAGTTGTCTATTGATTGAACTATATGAATCGGTGTTTCTATGAAGAGAAACCATTGGATTCATCACTGATTTTGAACCTGTGTCTTTTATATGAAATTCATTTTGTTAGGAATAAATGTGAACAAAAGGCAGTGGTGAGTTTCAGCATTGTTTTTGTAAGCTTCTAAGACGATAGAAACATATTCTTCATCTTCCTTTTGTCCTTCTTTGTTTTTTAAACATTTAATTTTTTTTAGATTTACTTTCTTATTATTTTTAAAATTGTGTGTATTTGTGTGTGAAAATATGCGTGTAACTGAAGGTGATGGCAGAGGTTGGAGGTGGCTGCTCCTACTGGACCTGTAGTTATGGATGATTGTGAGCTGCCTGTCCTTGGTGCTGGGATCCCAACTTGTGTACTCTTGCAAGAGTAGTACGTATCTAAACTTATGAGTTATCTCCTTATTCCTTTCCTTATGACCACCCATAATGATTGTACATATTTGTGTACCATACCACAACACTCTAGTTCATGTTTATACTGTGTAATGATAAAATCTGAGGCACATTTATCAGCACTTGGGGTTAGCCAATGAATGGCAATATAGTACTGAAAAGGACACTTACAAAAGAAACCAAAGAAATCACATTCATACACAGCCATTCAGGACAAGAAAAGGAATAGCCAAGTGACTTTTGATCATTTTAGTCATTTCACTTTCACAGATATCAGAGTCTGTGATGTGCTAAATGCAGTGATTTTCTGGTGGTTGGTAATATGCAAGCTTCATTCCATTCCTAAATGGTGCAGAAATGGGTCAGTTTCAAATTTTAACTTCAATCATCTTCAAAGAAAAGCTGTTTAAAAGCCCCTCTTAGAAATGATGTTCTTTAAATAGTTTAGACTTAATGCCACAAAATAGTGCACCTATTTTTTCTTTTTGTTCTTGCTCCTTTCATATCTTAACTTCTTTTAAAATCTCCTACCTTGGCAGCTTGAAAAAGGACCTAGATTAGTGCTGTCATTTCATCTGACATTTAGGCATGTTTGTGACAAGAGTTTAATGACATTCTTTAAGTCTTATTTAGTTAAGTACTTCCCCAAACTCATAGCATATTAAGTACAAAATGTTCTGTAGTTGGCAATATTCTTCAGGTCATGAGTGATTGTTTAATTTGACATGCATTAAACTCGGTGATTGATATAGCAAGAAAACCAGAATTATGTTTCATGTTTTGCCCTATTTTCTGTGTTAATTTTGTTATGTTTTCATATGCAGACATGGTTCCCTAATGTATGAGAATCTTAGTTAATGAGTTACAAGCATATATCAGGCACCTATTACAGTCAGTCATTGAGGACTCAAAGACTAAAATCCACAGTGTTAGTCCAGTAAGAGTCAAAAAAAGAGTCATGCTGTTCATCTTGAGAATGACTTATAATTAATTTACAATAAATCAAGAACACTGATAGTAGTGTAAACTTACTCTCAGATTTTTACTATTACCCTAGAACTGCAGAAATACTGGAGAAATACTTGCAGAAGTTCTATATTCAATTACATAATGGGGACCTGTTATAACTGTGTATGTATGTTTATAGAGCAAATATTCAGCAAGGCTATGTTGGGAATGTGTTTCTTTTCCCTCCATAGGTATGAAGATACTGAGGAGGCTAGATATTGGATAGTTAATTTAGAATGAAAATTGCCAAGATATTGTGGAAAGGCAGAAAAGGTAATGAAGAATTATATCAGAGAAAGTTAAACTGAGACATCAACTTAATCCTTGAACAGCAAAAAGTCGTGAAGTAAGGGATAGCATCCAGATGATGATGGGGAGAAAGTAGTCAGTCTTTGCAGCTTATTGAAACAATATTTGGTAATTGTTGGTAAAGTCAAATAGAGAGAAAAGTACCAACATGAGCATGCTAACTGAAAATAGGCTATTTCCTTCTTCAGAGATGAATATACCATAAATGTAACAGTGCAGGAGGAAGCTGAATATTGTAGCTAGTGTTTAAGGAAGAAGTAAGGGAATGGGCCATTGTAGCACAGTGAGCAGTGTGTGTGTGTGTGTGTGTGTGTGTGTGTGTGTGTGTGTGTGTGTGTGTGATATAGGTATAAATATAGATGATTTAGTTTAACAGCAAATTTGTCTATTTCTTTCATATACTTTTTTTTACAGATAACATGATAAATAAAGTAGTGAAGTGTGTTAACTATACAATTTGAGAAAGCATCATTAGCACCATGATGGTGGCAATTATCAATGTCTTTCAAAAAAAGTTTGATTTTATGTGTATGATTCTTTTGCCTACATTTATATTTGTGTACCACATGTGTGCCTGGTGCCTGAGGAGGTCAGAAGAAGGTATTAGATCCCCTGGAACTAGAGTTACATATAGGTTGTGCACCATTGTGTGGGTGATGGGACTAAACATGGGTCCTCTGTAATAGAAGCAAGTGTTTTTACCGTGGGGTTATCTCTACAGCCCCATGATCAATTTCTTAGTTTGCTTGCTATATGTAACTTATTTTGTGAGTGGCCATACGTATGGTGTGTCTCATCTTGGCAACAAACTGTAAGATGAGCTGTGTGATTATACATATAACTTGATGGCTGACCAAGGAGGTCCTTCATAAGCCATTTTGGTAACTGTGTAGAATATATGTGTAATAAATGGTTGGCTTGGATTTGAGCCCTGTCTCTTTGCATCAGAAAGCTACCTAGGAATAACCAAAGAAGATGGCACTTTGTCTCTGCTTCAAGTTCTCCAGTGTTGGTTTGAGCACATAACCCAGTACTTAGATTTCTATTTCTCTGTTATTTGTGAAGGTAAGCTAGAATATATCTCAATCTGTTATAATTAAGATGTCTGGGTCACTGCATGCTCATCCAATCTCTGAATCAATGCACTATCTTCTCTGTTCTTTAACATGGATGTAGTTTATTACATATAACATGCCAAGACCTGATTAAGCAGAGGTTAGTTTTTCTGGGATCACTGAGTCAGGTATAATTAAATATTCAGGTTATTTTATATTCACCCATATGTAAAGAATTCATGTTGCTCCACCAGCAATAAAAACATCATTTATATTGTACTTTCCATGTGCCATAGAGTATTTTAAACATTATATATATTCTCATATAATCTTCACAAAAATCCTTTTTATAGATGAGGAAATTGAAGCACCAACAGGTCTAAGTGATTTGCCCAAAGTCACACAGCTGCTATGTAACAGAGCCAAGATTTAAAGCCAGATACACTGCATCCAAATATATGTTCAGAAACTAGTACAGATTTCTGCCCTTCAGTTATAACCCCAATGAAGGCCTCCATCCTGCCTTCTTCTCTCACATACCCTAGCCCACCTCATTTCTGATTTTATGTGACTGTTATCTCAATGTTCACATAATTAAAAATTTAAATCTTCTGTTGAAATTCTGTCCCACTTATAAACAAGATATTGCTTAACTTCAAGTTTAGCAAAATCACAGAAAAGTAATGCACTTTCCAAAACTCTAGCATGGCATAAAATATGTTTGTCAAGCCCAAAGTCCTCACTTAATCAGAGAGTAGATTATGTAACCCACAATTTGCTGTCATTTTTGAAATTTTAAACATTAAAAAACAAACTCAAGCAAGTATTCTTCTGAACTTTGACTTGAAATAAACTATTTATATGCATCTATGTATCCAATAAGTAATATTTATTTCTAACATATGATCAAGGGAATGTTGGGGGAAATACTTAAAGAACTACTTTGCCCTTGCAGAATATATGCTATATTGGGCGAGAGAATATAGGAATATACAGATAATGGGGAAGTATTTATTATATAGAGAGCAAAGGACACCGTGAGACGTACACTGAACTTTAGGGCATAGTGGCTGGCTGTCATGAGAATTTAGGTGGTGAGTCTTGCATTATGCTGGTACTCAGTAGATTAAAAAAAGAATAGCACAGAAGCAAGCCAGCTCATGGCTGTATATATCATTAGTTGGCTTATGATATTCACCGAGTAGAAGGAGGATTGTTTTAGAATTGTGATGTAATTTATAAACTATTAGCATGTTGCTAGGATTTTCTCAATTTGCTCTATTACTTTTTGAATAACTGTAGCACAGTTACTGACTGTAGCATTGTACTGAGTTACTGAGTTATATCAGGAGCTCAAGAAATACCTCGTGATTGAATTCATTACTTACATAATGAAAGTATAAAACCTATGAATGTCAGTGTATGAAAGAACCACACTCTCATTGGAAAATCTGTATTATTAACATAAATTAATTTTTATTTGACCTTTCCCCGCCTATGTCAACAATAGGAGTGGGCCAACCCATTTTTATAGGATAGAAAAAGAAACAGCTTCAAAGTACACAATGCTTGAAACAAACTTTTCTCAGTGTTTTGGTCTATTTTGCAGCAAGTTCCAGTCTGTAAGCTACTGAGTAAAATTATTCATTCCTTCTGGTTTATTTGACTAAGCTGCCAATTTTCTCCTTGCTATTTTGAGGAGATAATTTTCCCACAACATAATATACATCTCTGAATTTCCAGCTTTTTGCTCAGCCTCAGATGATTTAGCAGTTTCAAGAGGCATCAGTTTGGGTATGACTTATTTCATTTCACTTAAATGAATTAGAGCATATTATGTAAGAAAAATATCTATTGTAAAAGACAATTATTATGTATTTTTGGTCAGTTTCCCAATAGTTTTAAGAAGGCAGAACTTTCCATTTAACTTGTGTATGAGATGCTTACTTAATATTTTCTTGTAGCTGATTCCATAAGATATTTGCCCCACCCTGTTTTCTTTCTGGACTAGTACATGATAGAGTTCCTCAAAGTGCCATTTATCATCCTTTTTAGTGATCTTGAATGCCCACTTCTCACATTTGTCCACATTTACAATTTCTTTTTGTCCAGTTCTTTGATGCTTGAGAATTAACATTTACAAATTGTCAAAAGATTGTGGGGACTCTGTGTGTACAAAGAGCAGAAAGCCAATGTTTGTTTTATATACAAAATAGGTATGTTATTATCTTTAGTTTAAAAACTGAGAGTCCATGTGAATAAATGTGGCTAGTCAGTTGAATATATTTTTAAAATACTATTACCATTAAGACTAATATGTGGCATAGAGCTTGACACTTCAATATTTGTTGACTAAGTCAATGAATGGAAAATATGAATGAATCAACTCTATTCTCTTCAATACTAACAGTAACAGAAATCTTAGGTCAAAACAGTATCACAGAAGATTCTAATTAAGCCTATTCAAACATTGTTGTTTTGAGACCTATCTAAAGATTTGTAATAACTGAAGGAAATTTAGATGACTTTTTTTTAACATTAGTCTACCTGGTTTCTTTGAACTCTCTCACATGAGGCAAGTGCTGTCCTTGCCCTCCCGTTGCATATAACTTTGAGCTTTGATTTGATTGCATGGGTTATCTCTAACCAGAATGGTTCTGGCTAGGAGAACAGTGAGAGTCACTCTGAATTATTCCAGTCAAGTTATCCCTAGAACACACAGACATGCTCTCTGGAATGTATGAAGAAAGGACTTGGTCATCTTCTAAGACCTGATTGAGAATGTCTGTGATATGGCCATCCTACTTGGAAGGTGGCCAATGGAGGCCTTTGTGGACCTTGAATGCTCTTTTCTGGAATTGTAAGCAGGGACCTGGCAACCACTGAGTAACCTGAAAATTACTTTCTTTAAGGAGGTCTGTAACTAAAGAGTGGGGAGGGCAGTGCAGGGGTGTGTGTGAGTGTACAGCAACAGTTGTGCAATTGACCTTCGGTGATTGATTCTTCCATGAAAACGTGAGTTCATGGGATTTTTTTCTGAGAAAAATCTGAGTTTATAGGTGGAAACTATATTGAAATGTCATGCTTCGCTGGTCAATTGGTTAAAAAAAATAGGTGGGAAATAGTCATTTGTAGTAAAGAGGCAGACATAACTGACAGTTATTTTTTCCAGATGCCTAATTGTGACAGCAAACTAATTATTTAATAAAAAAACTCTTTGTGATTATTATTATTAACACTTATAAGTTTGCTGCTTTGTTTTTATTTTTGTTGTTTGCTTTTACAAACAAAAATGTTATAAATTTGGAGCTCCACTCGGTGTGCCCTGAGCTGAGGAAAGCAAATCCTTTGTGGGAATCTTACTGTTCTCCACAGGACCATTTGGGGGTTGCTTTATTTTAGTTTGACTTGAAGCAGCAGCAGAGGTTTGTATAAATTTCGAGCTTCAATAAGCACTCTCCCATGTGCTCTGCTCACTATTGCTGCTGCTGCAAGAAACCCACTTTGCTCCAGCCGATCCTGAAAAATGTTCACGTGCTGTCTGCCTAATGTTTGCTAATGGGGCTGTTCTAAAAATGGCACCAAGGAGGTTACCTATTATCCACAGAACAAGAATATATTTTGGGACTGAAATAGATTATAGTCAATGGGGACTTGATCTGCTGACAGAGTTATTTTAGTATCCTCCAGCAATTCATAAAAAATAGAATGAGATTTTTATATAGGGATTCCTATTTGTTTTCACTTCATTAAAAAGCAAATCCTTTAGTAATTTTTAATATTTCAGTTGTATTATTAATACTTATTTTTCCCACTATTTCTTTCTGAATTACACTCATCATTCAAAATTCCATAAATCATTCAATATTTTACATCTGAAATGAATAATATCAATTGAAGCACAGCTGATTTTTTAATCTAATACATTACTATAAATATGTGTAAAGAAGTTTATCAATGCATCAATGATATTGAATATGGATAAGCATATTTTATCCTCATTTATATTGATCAAAATAGTTTTTCTACATGATTCCCAGAATCACAGCAAATTAGGAAAAAAGTTTTTAATTAACATCTAATGAATATACCAACCCTTTTCATGTGTGCTAGCAAGTGTTCAGATATATGACTTTTATTTTATAGTCAACCCAGTTTAACATCTGTTCTTGCAGAAGTATACTGTCTTGACCACTGAAATTTGTAAAAATATTTGACATCAAATAGTAATATAGATATATGTGACTATGACTATTATGGTATAATAGAGTTAATGGCAAAAATTGCAATTAATAGAGGATTCCAAAAACTCATGAGACAGTTTAGAATAATTATGTTCTGTGTTCCACAACTAATTTTCTGATGCCTGTCCAGTCATTTTGTAGCCAAAAGTTTGCATAGTCAGTCATAATTTTAGAAACCATAGCAGTTTTTAAGTACCAGGGAAGGAAAAAGAGAGGCACAGACAGACAGACAGACAGACACACACACACACACACACACACACACACGGGGTGGGGAGAGAGAGAGAGAGAGAGAGAGAGAGAGAGAGAGAGAGAGAGAGAGAGAGAGAGAGAGAGAGCTCTCAACAGCTTTATTGTGATTATTTAAGGTGCCAGCAAATTGTTTTATAGTGTAAGATAGGAAATATGTTTTTATTTTCAGAAATTTTGTTAGATTGTTTTCCTCATTTAGGACAAATGCACAGAATGGATTGTTTCCCAGTTTTTGAGGCAAGACAAGTACAGTGAAATAAAAAAAACTACAAATTTGAGGAAAGGAATCCTGAGGTGGCACAGATCTGGTCTGTTCTGCTGAGAGTTGCCTTGCTTCCTTTCTAAATGCTTCCCCTTTTAGGCATGTTTTGTGGAGCAAGGAGGAGATTCTGAAAGGGTTAATGATATTTGTTGGCCTGAAGAAGAATGCACATTGGACTCACATTAGCAGAGAGCAGTGGGAGCTCGAGTGTTCCCCTCTGGGATGAACACTCTTGTTTGGATTGTGGCTTTACTTGATAGACCTGATTTAGCACCATGTTGTGCAGCCGAATTTATTGTGCAGCTTCATCTCAGAAATTGCTGCATGAAATAAAGCATTATGGATGTTTATTCTGGGCCAATCTGCCAGCACAGTAGAGTGATCACAATCACATACTCCCAGCAATGCAAGCAATGAGACGTCATTCTTTGCTTCTTTTTCGCTAGCTCACCATAGTGTTCTTCCCTAGTTTGAACGTTCTCCAGTCTGATGGTTGTGTTTACTCCTCATTGTTCTCCCTTCATGTCATTAATATCCTATTTTTCTAGCTGAGGATCTCTGTGTTTATGATAATAGTTTGATAGATTTCTGAAGGATAAAAGCTGTGATTATTTTAGTGGTTAAAGTACTTATTGGATGCTCAATGCAAGCCTTATGGATGGATGGGTTCATGGTTCAGGCCTATGTAGGTTCAAAGGTAGACTATTTTAGATTTCTAAGAATTTTTTTAAAGGCAGAGTTCTCTGGAAATACTGAGCAAAGGTAATGGAATATGATAAGAATACAGCTTCAAATGCCTACATAAATCACCAGTTTTAAGAATCATTCACTTGGTATTACTATTTCCAGTATTCTGTAGAATAGTCTAGATCACAAACCAAGAAAAAGTTGTGAGGCGTGGGAATGAAGATGTCTTTGGGGTGACTTTGACCCTAGCCTCTTTACTGCAACTATGTGAAGCACCTCAGGAGCACTATAGTCACGTCCAATGGTATCAGGGAGCTGCTGTTGCTTCTGCTCACTATTCTGGAGTGATTGGGTATGCTACACTAGAGCACAAGGAAACGCCTCCTTTCACTCCACCTATACCCAGGATTAAATGCTGGCTCTGCTTTTTGCTAATTAGCATGCCATCCAGTATCTTAAATTTTCCTAATTATTTTTAATCACCGAGATGGTCGGTCTGTCCCACAGCAGCTGCTCCACAAACACTCCTTTATTGTCCTTCCCTTTGTCCTGACTTTTCATCCTTCTCCCCTTTTACATTCTTCTCCCTTTCTGTCCTCTCTGCTTGCTTCCCTTTTTCCCTACTGACATTCAACTGAGTACAGCTGCTTTGGTGGTAGGCCATTTCTAACTAGAATATGTTAGTGCCAGGTGTGGATTTAATTGGACCTTTACTTAGAACACAGGCAGACAGTATTCAGGATGCCCACTCCCCGTGAAAACTGCTGAATCACTGGTTCCAAAATTGGCACAAAATATGTTCAGACCTTCCAGAAGTTGAGTATGTAATGTGATCACGTGCCTTGGGGGAATGGGGTAAACAAGATTTTCAAAAAGGAGTGTTTCCACCAGTTCACGTTGAATGCTCTCTGCATTCAGCTCAGGGGAAAAATATCTTAAAAAGCCAGATAAAGGAAATGAAGGCGTGAGCAACATGTTATTTGGAGGAATGACATACATTATCTCCTTGGCAACTGCAGGGTGGCATGCAATTTGGCAATCTGGGTTCTGTCATCTTGGATCCCTGGAAGTCACTGTTTCCTACGGAAACAAAGGAGAGAACAACATGAGAGAGAGAGAGAGTCCTGATTTCAGTCTGCTAGAAAGGTATTTTTAAACCCAGGGACCAGCGGGCTGTCACAGTACACCAAGAGTTCCAAATGACATTGCGTTTTCATTTATTAATTTCACAAAGCTTTGTAATGTGGTTAAATTTGTTTTAGTCTGTGGAGGTCTTTTTTTTAAATCATGCTTTGTGATGAAATGATGAGTTAAGACATTTGTATGGACCTTTCAGGAGGTCTTTTTTTTAAATCATGCTTTGTGATGAAATGATGAGTTAAGACATTTGTATGGACCTTTCAGTGCTTGCTCTCAAAAGCACCAGGGTCTCAAGCTTGTGCACATTTATTTATCCATTCTTCCAAGACGTGTTTGTTGAATGCTTCACTTGTGCCAGGAGCCAGGCAAGGTACCAGGCTGTGTGGACCGCTTGTTTATATATTACAGTCATCTTGTCATACCCAAGGGATTTTGTGCCATTTCTTTATTTGAAGTGAATCAACACTTTACCAAGCATCCACGTCGTCTCAGCTTTGAGGCCCTATTATATAAGAAGCTAAAATTTAGCAAAAATGAGCTGTGGGGCCCCATAACACTCAGTAGAATACAAAACAGTTCTGCTTCTGCTTTTTCTTTGGTTAGTGATTTCTGAGATCTTCCAAAGGTGTAATCAGCTAGTTTTCTTCATCAATAGCTTCAAACTAAATAGCTGCAAAATACAAAATAATAGTGACTGGGATCTAATATAATTCTATTTGTCAGGTCATTTGTCAGGACTGAAATAGAATATTTTAAACAAGGGGAATGCGGGTTGGAATGCAGATGGCCACATTCTGAAAGTTCTCACTTTCATGAGATTCAAGGAAGTATCAACATTATACAATGCAGCAAAGGGACCTTAAAGGGCTACAGTGAGATGGCTTGATCACAGCAGGAACATGATACCACTGCTTATATGAAATTAAAGCATCCCATAATTGCCACTAGAATCACCAGTGGGTTGCTGGGATTCTCCCACGCCCTGAAATTTTTATAGGAAAAGAGAGTCTGAGGTTGACTAGCATAGCCATTAGAGTTCAATCTTTAGCTCCTCCCAATGATGATGCTATGCCTTTCCATCTGCTTAGTGTCTAGAGAATTGCTTTTAGTGCTTATTCTTCATCCATTTTCAACTTTATCACAGCAGAAAGTGAGGCATTTGTTCACATTTCTGTAGCCTATTAAGAAGTGCCTTCAAGACAGTCTGCAAATGTCTACCAGAGTCTTAAGAAATTGCCTGAAGGTTGTCTTTCCTAATAATAATTCCAGGTGTTCTTCTACTGCAGAGAAAAGTCCTATGTCTGCTTTTCTGATTTCCGCCTTAAATTAACGACTAGATTTCATTTCCTATTTTTTTTTTCTCCCACGGGGTCATATTTTACTATGTCCTTCCTAAGAGCAGGATTTCAGCTTAAATTTTTCTTGGTTTTGTGCAGATATTCATGGAAGTTTTAAATAGCATTGCAGCTGTACAGCAAAGCTGTTCTAGTGTGTGTTTTGAAAGTCAGCTTTTCAATAAACGATAGCTTCAGATGATTGAGAGGAGGGAGGAGGAAAGGAGTCTTGTTAAACAAGCTATTGCAGCCACTGGCTACATGTTTCAAAGCATCCTGGAAAAGATGCTCACGTATCTCTCCATGTTGCTACTGGAGAGGCGGGTTAGTGCCCACACCTTTCTGGAATGACATCAAATGGTTAGAGCACAGGGAGGTCGATCCAGATTCTCATTCTCGGTGGTAATCACTGAGTCATAGTTTCTATAGACAGATGAACAAAACAAGAGAGCAAATGCATTTCATTCTGGTTATCAGTTAATATCCAGGATTGACTCATTAAACAGTTCATTTACGACTATAGTGGCCCAGGAAGTGTAATCTGTATAGAATAAATGACTGTCATCTGGGTTGCAAGTAGACTTAAATGCATTGCTTTTGGCTATGTGCATTGCTAACTATGCATATCCTGAGACTTGTTGTGCGGAACTAATTTTTGCTGTTTTGTGTGTACAGAAGTTGATTTTATTGCTGAATTATTTTAGTACAATTTACTCATCATTTATTTAATATCCACTCAACATATTTTTTATAGAGGAATTTATAGTGTATCCTACTGCTGGTTGATGATGGAAGAAAAATAGTAAGGCACCAGGAAACTATTCCCTAAGGAACTCACAGTGGGGATGAATGTTCACACAAACATGCTAAATACTAGTCTAGAAAAAGCATTTGATGCTGTGTAAAGGTACCATAGTCTTGGTTGAAATTTCTATGGTGAAGGATTCCAATGAAGGTAGTCAAAATGTCACATTAAACTTGCCAGGGAAATTAATGTTTAGATTCTATCTTGGGGGCAAAGCAAAGAGGATGCAAGCAAGAAGACAGAAGAGGGTGTGCGAAGACCCAGAGTCAAGGGACTATGGCCCATGCTGCCAGAAGTGAACTAAGGCAGAGTGCTTAGACTTCAGATGTCTTCATTTGGTTTCTCCATAAGGTAACTCTCTTCTCAAGTGATCCTGTCCTAGCTTGCTTCTCTGTTTCTATGATAAAACACTGGCCAAAAACAAGTCAGGGAAGAAGGTTGTTTGGTTTACAGGCTGAAGTTCATCATTAAGGAATGCTAGGACAGGAGCCCAAGGCAGGCAGTGAAGCAGAGATTATAGGTTCTATGGTATAGAGGAATGCTGCTTTCTGGCTTGCTTCCCCAGACTTGCTCAAGTGATTTTCTTAGGTACCTCAGCCCCACCAGCCTAGGGATGGTACCACCTGTGGTGGCCTGGGCCCTGATACATCAATTAGTAGTTAAGAAAATCTATCACCTACATGAGCAAAGCCTAATCTGATCAAGTTCTTCAATTGAGATCTCTTTCCCATGTGACTGGAGGTTTAATTCAAGTTGTCATCTGAAGTAAACTATGACAGATCCCAAGATTGCAATGGCACAAGACCGAAGTGGGAGAGAAGCAACCTGGCTGCACTAATAGGATGAGTTACCCACATGTCTTACCATGCTGAAGATGGTTATAGAGTGTGTATGTTGAACAAGCCTGAGCCATGTCCCACTTGGTGATAAAGAAGTTGGGCTATTTACTTCCTAACTCTTAACTTTTGTTCGGTTCACTCAGATTTAGTTTGTTCATTAAAACATTGTATATTTAAGGTGTATGATATAACATGATGTTCATAGTGAACTTCATACTAATCGACTAATTATATCCATTTGTCCATAAAATATCCTATTCTTTTATTATTTTTTTCTTCTTTCAAGATGGGTTTCTCCGTATATCAACTCTGGCTGTCCTGGAACTCACTTTATAGACCAAGTTGGCCTCAAACTCACAGAGATCTGCCCACCTCTGCCAGCCCCCCCAAGCACTGGGGTTAATGCACTACCATCACCCAGTAAAATTTCCTATTCTTTATATGACAGGAACAATGAAGGTCTACTCTCTTAGGAATGTTTAAATATACATTATAGAATTAGAAAATGGAGTTCTATTGATGTGCATTTTATCTTTAGAATTTATTTAGCTTGCATAATTGAAACCTTTACTCTCTGAGAAGACCCTCTTCACTTCTTCACACTCTGTGTTTCTGCCGTGGTAATCATGACTTTGCTCTCTCCCTCCATGAATTCAACATTTTAAGAGTTCATATAAGAACCTAGAGAGATGATTCAGCAGTTAAGAGCACTTGCTTCTCTTCTAGAAGACCTGGGTTCAGTTCCCAGAACCAAAGCTAGAAGACCTGAGTTCAGTTCCCAGAACCAAAGCTAGAAGAGCTGGGTTCCGTTCCTAGGACTGACACTGGGGGTAGCTCACAACCATCCACCACTCTGATACCCTTTTCTAGTCTCCATGGTCCCATGCACAGATGTGGTGCTCATACAGATAAGCACACACACATGCATTAAAAAAAATGACTCCACATATGAGAGATCACACACCGTTTTTCTTCCTCACATTTCTTGCCAAAGCAGTACTCTCAGTCTCAGAGTACCCTTCAGCAAGAAAGACAGCAAGCTGTCAATTTGTCTGTGATAACCTCCAGGGTAGGCCAAGTAAAGATGTCCAAGGCACTGACAGAATATTTTACATCAGAGCACCCGGGGCACCTGAGAGAGGGTTTGGGGACAAAGAGATGTGTCTGGACTGGATCATGTTGAGCATTTTGCCATATAAGTTTTCCCCTTGAAAACAAAATGGTGCCACTAAAAAAATTAAGAAGTGAAATGGCCATATTTTTTATGAGTATCACTTCAGTGGAGGTGAAGAGGAGGAAAGTACATGAAGATGTTGGTTCTGGGAATGTTCATTGCCCATGCAACAGCCAGGTGAGAAATGATGAACCTTTATAATGGCTGTAGATGGACAGTTGGAAAAGATATTGAGGAGGTTGGATGGAATTCAGAGAAGAAATCAGTTTTGTCACTCGGGAAAGTGGCAGATAATAGTTATAGCAGTGGGAATGCATTCACCTAAAGAAATATTTTGTTCATTTGATATCAACAAACCTCTACATAGATTACACTTTAGAAATAAACAAGAATGCAAATTCCATAGGAGCAGGGGTTAGAAGATGAATTATACATCACCAGTGCCAAAACCCATAAGTATTTATTGTGTAATTGAATTAAATGGGTATATAGATGAATAAGCTAAAAGTTTGCATTGTGTTTAAGATATATAGGTGGCATATTTCTTTGAATATAGGTCTACAAGCTGGAGGAAATTTGAGGTAGTAGATAGTAATTTTATGATATTGATATAAATATTGTAACCAAAGCCCTTGGACAGACTCATTCACTGAATTTTGGGCAAACTAAAATATCTAAGAGTTGAAAGCAGAGAAATGAAATTTTAGAATTAAATGAAGAGAATCCTATACTGGAGACCAAGAATTTTCTACTTGGCTGGAATATGGAGTTACAGGAAAAAAATTAAAGAAACAAAGAGAGATCAATAGTGTTACATATAATTGAGACATTGTGTGATGCAGATTTTTTAAAAAGTGTCTACTCTGCTAAGCACAAAATTTCAAAGGATTATGAGAGAAGAGTCAAATAATGATGGGGTTCAGAGTAAAAACAGATGGGTCAGTGAAAGCAATAATTGCAGATAATTGTCTCCATACCGGCAATCACACATAGTAGTTGGTAGAAATGGTCAAAAAAATTGAGTAGTCTTAGAAGCTGACATTTGTCTTTGCTTATTTTTGGTGAGGATGAAATTTTAGCATCCTATAGTGAAAAGAGTATTTTTAAAATGCTAACCCTATTGAGCAGAACGAGGTCCACAGAATTCTTAATTTTATGCCTGTCTTGCAGCATCTACCAGCCCAATGGAGACTTTTAAGTGGGAATCCTTCATTTCTTATTCTGTCAACTGTCAAACTGGGCCTAGTTCGTTTTTAACTAGGTCTTAGCATTACCCTAAGGAGTGAAGCTGAATGCATCCACATAGAAATACTAGCTAAGATGAATTCTGAACAGAGGACAGCATATCAAAATTTTCAGAGACGGGAAAGTTACAATATGTTTACTGCTCTAATTGGTAGCATGAACCAGGGTGAGTGGGGCCAAAAAATGAAGCCTATTGAAGTCTAATGCAATAGCCAACTTTTTTTTAGAGAATCAAACAATTTAAATTCTGAGGGTTGAAAAGAATCACTTGAGTTGACAATTTGTGTCCAATTGCAAGGACAATCCACATGTGGTAAAAACATGGTTTCTTTAGAGGCATATGACTAACAACAGCTGAAGTAAACTCACTCTTATCCACTACCAGCTGGGAGGAGCACAAAAACACATTCCAAGGACAATTCTGTGTTTTTGAAGAAACTAAGGTCATGATACTCTTCTTGGGGTTTTCTCAAAAGCACTCAGAATTCTCACATGACTCTATTCTCAGACTGTGTTCTAACATCTCTCCATATTTTATTTTTTTAATAGCAGGAAATCCAGAGTAGTTTCGATTTGAGATGTTGTAGAAAAATCTAATTGTCATTTGATGCATAACTATCCTTAGCAAGAAAATTATAAAGATAGAACAATGAAAGAATTGTGTGTAAATCTCTGCCTTCAAAAACAGAGATCCAAACTATTTAAATCTCAAGGAAAAATTAAATGCAGTGCCTTCTTTAGATGGATGAATGAGTCTATTATGGTCCCAAGTTCCAGCCATAAACACAGTGTCAATAATGAAGTAACTTCTCCCTTGGTACATAGGGCCTTAACTTGGCTCTAAATGGGCAGACTTGACTTCTGATGATATGGCCGATATCTCTTTTTATCCTTTAGCTGGAGGTTTGCTATCTTTCTGGTGACTTCCACTGTCTCCTTACCATTGGCCAGTGTCCTTAATGCCCTGGGGCTGGAGTAACCAAAAAAGAATCAGTAATGTTTTAGTGGATCCATCTGCAATGACAGATGCATACCCCTTCCCAAAATTCCTCTGGAGAAGTAAAAATAGGGCAAGTTAATGCATCATCTTGCTTATTTCCTTCTGCAAGAAAACTGGGGGGGGGGGGTTGGGTTAGAATGTGTGTGAGTATGAGTCTATTGCTAGAAATAATAAGCAGAATCTGAAGCAACATTTAAGGGTTTATGAAGTATCCATATAGATGAATCAAAACATTTTCACCTGTTGGACTGAGGAAAAAGAAGTATTAATAGATCAATGAATATCTGGACCATAAATCCCTCCATACCATTAGATGAGCCATCAATAAAATAAGTATCTGCCTGTGGAATGGGAGAAGGTTGGACAATTTTGTGATCACAAGTTTAGTTTGTATGAGAAAATCCCACAGCCCACCATCTGGATAATGATTTCCTATCCTTCCATAGTAATCTGCAAATGAAATTTGAAAATCCATAGAATTTTAAAATGCTCCTAAAATCTGATTTTTCAGCTAAGGGTAAAGAAATGAAGCCAAGATCATACCCACATAATTGTTGGCATCTGGTCCTCCCTGATTTAATAATTGAACAAGAAGAGTAAGGTCAACAGTTAGCATCTTATGGTCCTTATGTTGTAAATAAATCTACTTCAAAGACTTATCCTCTTGTGATATAATACCTGTAGGAGACAATTCAATGGGGAAAATAAATAAGTTTAAAGGCAGTGAAGGAGTCACACAATATGCAAATGTCTCCATGCCATCTCTCCTAGAGTTTTAAACAGATTAGTTAGTGTATATACACATTTTGATTTTGCCGAAATTGCAGGGGAAATACCAAGCACACCTCATGATGTCAGGGGAGGAATTGCTAAATGAATTCTGTTTCCCTGCTGTGCCCTATCTTGCCTAGGTTGTAAATTTAGTTTTTCATAGGCTTTCCTAATTCCTCAACAAAAAGTGGAGAAAATTCAAGATTAGCTTGATTATCAAATCTTTGTCCCATGTTTCAGGATCATTTCAATGGAAGACACGTATCTAAAGGAGGCTTCAGAAAGGGAGCTGAGGCATGCCGTCTGTGGCATAGGGGTGCTGTTTTTCCCTGAACAGAGCGAATCTCCTTCTTTGTCTCTCTTACCAATTTTAAGGTTTGATCATCCAGTTTATATCCATTCAAGAAATCAACCCTCTCTTCCTCATGATTACTATCTTCCTCAAGCATTTTGATGAAAGTTCGAATCAATGCCCAAGTGACCCAAAATTGAAGAAGGATATTCTCCCCTTGTTATTGTTGCCTCTTCAATATTCTTTTCGACTCCGTCCCATGCTTCGTCTAAAGTTCCCTCCTCTGGAAACCAGAGATTATAATCATAAACAACTTACAAGCAATCTATTGATTGTGATTTTAATACTTGTGCTCCTCATTTCTTTAAGAAATGATGGACAAGCTCGACATGAGGCAAAGGTTTCCCTAGTTTCTGCCGCATTCTTCTCCTCCTGCGAAGGTCTCCACGCTATTTTCTCATAGCTGACTTCGGGTCTCTGGGTGCCACATGTTCACTGCTCTGACTGGCAGCATGAACCTGGGAGAGTGGTGCCTAAAAAGGCCAGACTAAAGTCTCATGTAATAACCAAATTTATTCAGAGAATCCGAAAATGTATATTCTGAGTGTTAAGAAGTGTCACCTGAGCAAAATATACCATCACGAGGACAATCTGCATATGAGAAAAACATTTTTCCATTGAGATATACGAATAACAACAGCTGAAGTAAACTCACTCCTATCTACTACACCTGGGAAAGGCGTGAAAGCACAATTCAAGAACAATTCCCTGATTTTGAGGAAACTGAGGTCACAAGACTCTGGTCTTGTTTTCTTGGACGGTTCTCACAAACACTCAGAATTCCAACATGACTCCATTCTTGGATTGTTTTGCCACAACCGTATTCATTTAACATCTAGTTCTGTTGAGAAAAATAAAATGAATAAGCACAGAAAAAAATGGAAACTTCATTAGCAATATTTTATCCCATAGGAATGATCTATGTTTGGTAATATGAAATGTTAACAATATAATAATAACATTTGAGACTTTATCATTAACTAAGGGCTTGAACACTTCACTAATGTCCCACCAATAACTGTAAGAGCCATACTTACTACTTTCTTTAGTATATGCAGGTGACGTGTCGAGCACAGATAGGCCAAGTTCTCCCAAAGTATAGAACAGATATCAAGTAGATCAAAGTATGTCTACCTGGTTTTAAAAATCTGTGACTCTAAAATTAATTTTTATCACTAACATATAGCCATGTAAAAATGGCAATGACACTTGACAGCTTTGTGCTTTAGGATTTGATTTGTAGATGTTGGTAGAGAGTATATTTCCCTTGCTGCCTACCAAATGTTTGTGCCTTCTACTTCCCTGCTTGCCTGACTGAAGTGGTTATCTTGGTGGTATACATTAATGTGCTGATGAGCCATTTGCCAGAAATTGCAACTCAGCTACTGGTTCAATTCATTCTAAATTTACAATCTGCCTTTACTGAAGTGCAAAATTGGCTTTCTTGTCACAAAGTGGTAGAACATGCAAAATAGTCTAATACCTTATTTTCTAGCTCAGGCGAGATTAGCTTAGGATCATAGAAAGTTTTTTTAAAAAAATTCCTTTCAGATGAACAGCTGTTCCAGCATGAGAGGCTTGTTAAGTTCTGAATGATTTTGATAATGCCCCAGTGCAAATGATAACTGTTACCACGGGGCTCACCCCTTAGGACAAATAAAAATATTTCCTGGAAGAGACACAAATTTGAAGGGTTATGTACTTGATATTGTTGCACTATGAGGTGTCATGGAGCCATGTGAATTAGTTCTGCCTATTTAATATGCTATTCAACTGTGGATAGAGTCGATGTGGACCACGTTTTGGTAGCATGATAATTCAACCTATGCTTCCTGACCAACTTCCTGTGCTTCAGTGTATAAATTGGAATACAGATTGTATTTTACAAGTATAAGAGGTTGTGTGTGTGCTGTGTTATGATACCTGCTTGTAGCACCAGCACTGGGAAGGGTGAGTTGGGAGGATCTAAGTTCAAGGCTAGCCTCAGTTACACAGTGAGCTTGATGACAGCCTGGGGATATAGTAAGATATTTTGAAAAGATTTATTAAGTCATCTTCTGCTATATATGACTGTAAACATGGACTTACCTTATTCGTAATTTGCTATGTGTGTTGTGGAATTCCATTAGTTTCATATCTAGAACTAACATGTTTTGAGATTCATTCTCAAGTTTGAAACTAAAGATATTACTGATTGAAACTTTCTGTGGATTACGGAGTTGAATCATAACTGACATGTTTTGAGACTCATTCTCAAGTTTGAAACTAAAGATATTACTGATTGAAACTTTCTGTGGATTACAAACAGAGTTGAATCTGCAGTATCTTCTACACCAGCTTCATCATGACTTGAATAGTAAATTTCTAAACAATTTTTGAAAGTGCTGTGTTCAAACTTAAAGAAGAATCCATGAAAGCAAATTTAGGAAAAGGTTCTTTTTGTAATGCCATAAAAGTGATTCTATCTGATATAGAAAAATGTAGATTTTTGAGTGAAGATATTGATTCATCTATTAAACAAACAGAAAATTTATTCAATTGAGCAAAAAATTCCTAGCTGTTTAAGGTGACTCTTGCTTTTAATTCCAACATTTAGGAGAGTAAGATTTTGAGTTTGAGGTCAGCTGGAGCTATATAGCAAAATCTGTCTCAAGAAAAAAAAAGCAACAGGAAAAAGGAAAGAAGAACTTTACTTAATTAAGTTGCATTTGTTGTGAAGATAAACTTTCTGCAGAATAAATTATCTGAATTTATTTATAAATTTATAAATATTCAGGCAAGAGTATAAAGAATATTGTTATATAGAATTTACAAACATTTCATGACAATCAAGTAGCCAAAACAAAGCCAAACAAGCAAGCAAACAAACAAAAAAACTCAAAAAAAAAAAAAAAAAACCAAATACAAAAAAATCCCACGGTATTTTAAGTGGGAATAAGACCAGGAAGTAGGGTTTAACAAAATATTTCCCTACATATTGGAGAGATGTGTGGTGATATTTTATTTGTGCTGAAATATGATGTTATTTTATTTGTATGTTAATAAATAAAGTTTGCCTGGAGATCAGAGATCACAGAAAGCCATAAACAGAAGTCAGGCGGTGGTAGCACATGCCCTTAATCAATTACATGGCAGACAGAGTCTGTGTGTTCAAGACACAGCCAAGCATGGTGACACATGCCTTTAATCCCATACCAACCATAGAGACCTGAAAGTCTGTATAGACAGGCAGTGATGAAGAAGTGAGGTGGCTGGGCTAAGAGCCAATGAGACGGCAGAACAGCAAGGCAATAAAGGTATAGGCTAGACAGGAAGAAGCTGGTTCTCTTGGGAAACGACTGCGGTGTGGTGAGCTAAGATTAGTTGGTGGCTATCAGTATTTCTCTGATCTCTATGGCTTTCACCCCTGTATTTGGCTCTGTGTTTCTTATTTAATAAGACTGTTTAGAAATTAATCTACAGAGATGTTTTATCAACCTAGGGAGGTGCTTATCTGCGAAATAAAGACTTTGGATCAGTGTTTAGTAATAGTCAAAACTATATACAGTTGCATTCAGATCTGAAAAACCATGCTGTTTACTAACATCACTGATTTTAGCTGGATTGTTGTAGATGTACTTCAGTAAAATGCTCTTGTACTTTAAAAAAAAAAAAAAAGTCTCCTGAGCATATGTATTTACAGTTTCTAGCAGATTCCCAAAGTGGTTAAGAGTATCATTTGGAATTCAAATTACGACTCTGAAATATTTTAACAGAGTGACTTTGGAAGATATTCTCAACTTCTCTAGACTCCATTATCCTCACTTGGAGAACAAGAGCATTAATACAATTTCATGAGTTGCAGCAATAAGCTGTTATTACTTGTAAAATTTATTTAGTGCATCTTGTCCCATAGTATATGTTCAGTACATCATAGAGATAGATGTTGATAATAATTCAATATTTCTGTCTGAAAAGTGCTGTTAGTAGATATTAATATGAGTAGAATGTACACTGTTGCGTGAATTGTTTATTTCAAGAGAAAAATAAGACTAAGAGACAAAGAGGAGATTTTAGAAACTCATCAATAGAGTTGAGTTTTTTAGTCTCAAGAGAAAGATTCATTCTTCTCCATATCACTGAGAAAAGTCTTCAAAAATTGTTCCCATTATGTCCAGGTGCCTTCTTCCATTGTCTTTGAACCTCTTTTCAACTTTTATCTTTAATATCTTAGCATAAGTGTGACATTGATCAAGGTGCCTTTTTAGCTCAAAAATGAAACAATATCTCCAATTGGTACATTGGTATTGATTTATGGTACTTATTTAGTATCATAATGATTAATAGTTCCTAGGATAAATTTCAAAGACTGAAATATTTCTGCCCATTGTTTCTCCAATGCCCAGTTGTAGTTGGAATTTACTTTGGGCTGCCAACCAGCTCCCAAATAGAGACACGGCGACTTATTATTAATTATAAATGCTTGGCTTTATCTCAGCCATGTCCCCCTAGCTCTTTTAATTTAATTTAACCTGTTTCTAATTACCTACATTTGCCTTGGGGCTTTTTATCCTTCTTTCATTCTGTATGTCCTACTTTCCTGTTTCCTTTGTGTCTGTCTGTCTGGCCCCTGCCTTCTACCTGCTGTCTCTATCTTTCTTCCCCCAAGCCTAAATTCTTTCACCTAACTACTTTCCCTGCCAAGAAGTCCCACTTATACCTCCTCCCTTGCTATTGGATGGTCAGCTTTTTATTAGACCAATCAGGTGCCTTAGGCAGGCAAGGTAAAACATCAACATATCTTTACATAATTAAACAAATGCAACACATCCTTATGTAGCTAAAAAATACAACACATCTTTATATAGTTAAACAAAAATTCCACAAAACTCAGTGAAATAGTTTGAAGAAAAATTATACTTTCAGTAAAAACTTGTTGAATTAATGAATACATGTCTTCCAATGAGAATTTTCATTATTTATTATATTAGTTATAGATCTTTTATAACCTTTTCCTGGACAGTAATCTTGAGCAGTCCATGAAACATGATGTTTGTGATCTTTTCCCATTAAAAATAAATTTTGTTGAAATTATGTAAATGTTTAGAATCACTAATCAAAAATACAGGAATTCCAAAGAAATTCAATATGATGTTTGACTCATCAAAGATATCTTCATGTCACATAACCATTCTGTTGTAAAGGGATATGCCAGGCTACTGCCTGCACCATGACATTTTTGTTGGTGGTGTTTTTTTTTTTTTTTTTTTTTTTTTTTTTTTCCTGAATGTGTGATCTGGTCTTGATGAATGGATGTTTTATATGTTTTATATACAATGCCCTGGTGTCTGCTCATGCAGATAAAATTGTGATTCAGACTATCGCAATGACAGCTTCCCATATGGTTGCCATAGCACTGAATCTTTCTGGATAACTATTTATTATAGTAAAATTTCTTTATGATCAAATTATATCAACTGTACAATAATAATAAAACTTAGGTAAATATTGCCTGGCTTTGAAAGTAAGTTTGCAATGAATCATTCTCATAAGGTGATATTTGGTTGAAAGAATGAGTTTACTTTATTTGGCAAATTTGTTTGAAAACTTAAATTTCACTTAAATTTTCACTTTTTCAGATTAAATACTTAATTGATGTATAAATGTACACATATTTATAGGGCTAAGTTGAGATGTCTGAGGGTAAGAGCACTTGGCGTTCAAACAAGAGGACCAAGTTGGAATTTTTAGTACCCACATAAAAACTGGGCATGGTCATACTTGTCTGTAACCCCAAGGTTGTAATGTGGAGAAAGACAGATCCTGGAAACTCACTGGCTAGCCTACTCCAAATGGCAAGCTTCAGGTTCAGTAACAGACCCCGCTCCCTACCCCAGCAAGGTTGAGAACTATAGAAGATGCCAAACCATTCTCCTCTGGCCTCCAAAGGCACATACATGTGCATCCTCCCCAACCCCACCCACAGAGTTATACATATTTCAAGGGTTTTTTTTTTTTTTTGAAAATACTTAAACTTTATTTTTATAATTTAATTTAATTTTTTTATTTTACAATACTATTCAGTTCTATATAATAGCCACAGATTCCTTTGTTCTCTCCCTTCCTGCCCCCCTCCCCTTCCCCCCAGCCCACCCCCCTTCCCACCTCCTCAAGATCAAGGTCTCCCCTGAGGACATATTTCAAGGTTATTATTTGTTGTGTACTTTGTTTAATTCCCAAATCATGGAAGGACGTATCTGTCATTTCAATCTGTCATTTTAAACATTAATCACTTCCTTCTGACCAAAATATTCAGCATTTTAGTTTTTTTTAAATATACAGTCTATTTTCCTACTGCATCCCGAGTAGTCATGTTCATTTTTGCAATTTTTTTATCTATTATCTATATGTTTTCTCCAATTTAAGGATTAAAAACATAAACTGTAAAAGAGAAAAACTGCAAATCATTTTGTCAAGCATCATTTTAATATTTAGAAAAACACATGTTCTAAAACTCAACATACACGCAAGCCATAATTGAAGAGAGGTGGAACAGTGTAGGGAATTTTTTTTTTGGGTGATTGAAGAAAGAGCTGGGATTAACTCTGAAGTAGAAGTTTAAATAAACATGGTGGTTAGCTATGCCCCTCTGACACAGAGGAGAACTCGCTAAAAACCACGAAGAGATAATTGAGGTAGTAGTATCTAGATGATATTAACCTCTTAGAAAGAACTTGCGTACATTCCACAATATATTTGAAAGTATGTTCTTTCTTCCAGCACAAGTAACAGTATGTGAAGATAATTAATGCTTAACTTTTGACAAACACCTTTCAGTTTCTCAGGATTGTTTTTATGTTGACTCTATCTTGGATTTTTTGAGTTCCCACAAAACCTACCTCCAAAAGAAGGAAGAATTATGAGAGGGAGAACTGCAAGGTTGTTTAGATGTTGCTTATGTTTCTTCAGGAAATGATTGATTCAGCATTTAAAAAAAGTCTGTGTTATGGATTTCATTTTTGACATTAGATGATCCCCTTAGTCTGCTCAGGCAGACATAATAAAATACCAGAGTCTGGATGGACTCAGCAACAGACATTAATTCCTTCCAACTTTAGAGGCTGGAAAATTTAAGACCATGGGCCAGTGTGTTGCAGGTTCCCATGATGTCTCTCATCCCCCTTGCCATGGTGTCCTCACACTATAGGAGAGAGCTGTCTCCTATTTCTCCTCATCTTCTATGAGGATGTCCTTTCAGGAGATTTCCCTGTCTAATATATTCCGCCATAGGAATTTGAGGAGAACAGAGTTTGATTCAAGTAGCCATGATTAAACTATTAATGTTTGCATTTATGAATTTCTTTGATGCTTATCTGGTGACCACATTACTACTACAATCAAAATAAGATAAGAAATAAAGAAAAAAGTTGACCATAGAATACCAAGGCACTATGTTTACAGATTCAATTCTTTTTAATATTCAGTTATATTTAGAGAGTGGGCTAGCTAGTCTGGAATGGTGAGTTAACGCTGTGCCTTATCATTGCATTATAAAGTGTACTTTTCTGAGGGACAGAGGATTATAGCTCTTTCCCAGCAATTGTTGTTTTCCTGATGACTAGAATTTGGCTTTTACCAATAACTGATAAAACACTAAAGAGACAAAGATATGGTATAATAATTCAACCATATATAGTTTAGACATTGTAATATTTGTTGATATAGTTTTTCCTGTTTGGAGCATGATATTGATAGTTGTGCCTGATGTAGTCAAAGCCTGTGAACATGGTGTCAGTTGGGAAAGAATTACTCTACTGAAGTCAATCTAATTGTAGTAGTGTGCTTCTAGTTTTCCCCAAAATGCACTTGGTATTTGGTTTGTGCATATGTTAATTCTCATCTTTACTATCAATACAATTTTGTATTTATTTGCATTTATTTCTTATTCAACCAGCAACATACTTCGTCTGACTTCACCAGAGCCTATTTCTTGTTTTAGCTACTTTTCTGATTATTAGGAACTTTGGTTCATAATTCATAGATACATAAAAATGTCTTCTAAAATTTTATTTCCTATAATTATTCATTTATGGTTGATTTTTTTGCACACAGACTCTTTTTATCAGCTAGATTAAATTCCTATACACTATTCAGTTGATGCCTACTGCATGCTGGGCATTCATTTATTCATTATGAGGAAGACATATTATTAATCTAGTTGCCTGAAGGAGTCTGAGATTTTTAGACATTAAATGAGTTGCTATATGTCCCATCACTACAAATAACATATTCAGTATTGGAATTCAGCTCTGTCTGGTTTGGGAATCTGATATCCAAATCAATTAGCCAGTGTTAGGGAAAAAAAAAACCCTAGATCACTTCACTAATACAGGAACTTTAAACAAATGCAGCCTAAGGGTTTGAACATTTTACTGCCTTTGAGAGTATTCTTATCAACACTTTAGATAACTACAATACTACATTACCTCATTGAATGGCAAATGAGTAATCCACCTGAGTGTCTGGTTTTTGAGAAAGCTAACTGTGTCTGCTTTGCCCTTGTCTTTCTCTGGCATAAGTTGGTAGAATTGATAAAAGTTACTCCAGACAGCATTCTAGAGACATCCACTTGACTTAGCTGAGGACTTCGGCTCTGACTGCTTAAGTTGCCAACAAAATAGCTTCTCCCACTGAGGACAGATGCAATATATAAAAGGCTTAGGAATAAAAAGAAACACCAGGGATTGCTCTGAAACAAAATTGACCACAAAACCACTTATCTCAAAGAAATCCTAATGAGTCAAACCTTCAAATATGAAACAGACAAAATGAATTTTTAAAAATCTCACGAAGGGGTTAGGTAATCCAAATAGAAGATAGACGTTTGTTCCAGTCCTTGGCATTGAAAGTAATATTTCTATAGCTTATGGAAATGTGAATATTGGATTAAATGCTAACACTAGGAGGAAATGAAATATAATAAATTGGGAACTCTGTGTTTTCATTTCTACATTCTGGAGCTCAGTATAAGATAGAATCCCTTGGAAACTACTTGTGAAATATTTAGCATGTTTATTTGGAGGTAATGTTTTTCATTTCTATATGAGAGAACTTTCTAAAACCACTATTGATAGTTCTCAGTAAATCATTACCTCTGGGCATATTTGTAGCTGCTCTAACACACATTTATTTCCTTCTTTAAAAAAAAATGTGTGACTGCCCCTGAAACCTGCTCAAGTAGCCTTGAATCAATGTCTTTACATTATTTGACTCTTATTTTGTATCTGACTCATTGATATTCTGGAAGATAAACCTGCTCATTATTAGCCTTGTTAGTTTTTAATTTAGGAGTACTAAATTACATTGTATTAAACTTCATTAGCTTCTTGGGCATTCTGCAAGCCTAATCTTAGTTACTTTATCTCTTCACTGCTAGAGTAATAAGTTGAGATGAATTTTAATTTTTTTCAGTTAGAGTACTTCTTTAGAGATTGTGCCAGATAACAGTCATGATTGATAAATTGCTTGGATCTGACCCTGTTGGCTTGTTGCTGGTTTAAATTGTTGCTAGTTTCTGGATCTGCCAACCCCTCTCTCTATGCCACTATGTTTTCCCCCCTTTTAGGCCATTGTGACCTGCAACAAAATGATTTCAAATTGACTCATTTTTAAAAATTCAGATGATGCTTAGGTTGAAAACTACTATATGTTTATGGAATACTAATAGAAGACTCAGAACTCTAAGTGAATCAACATCATATTGACTGACACTTCATTTGTTCCAAAACTTGACATCCATGCCAGTATTTTTCCTAGTGAGTCCTGTGCTAGCTAGGAATAGATTCCTCACTTCTTTGACGGTTTGTCATCATGAGAAATAAGGAATACTCTTTACACAGTCTACCTTCAGACACAAATAGAAGATAATTTAAATAGCATGTGGTTGCTTGGCAAGGAGCAATAATTTAAGTCTCAAATTAGTCAAATTCCTTTTTCGTTTGTGTAGGAATGATAGATACTCATGAGACTTCTTAGGCCTTCTCAGTTAGATTTAGAATGAAATCCAGATAATTTATTTGCTTTTGCATTACCTACAATAGCCCAAAGCTGGATCCACAAACAAAGAAAGAGCAATGGATGTATTTTTTTTTTAATGAAAACACTTGGAAGGATCTTGACTTTCCATAATATTCTCATCTTGGTGCAAAGATTAGTTGTGAAGTTGGTTCCTACTGAGTAATTTAAACTACAGTGATTAATAAGACACTCATTAGGCTCTATGCCTGAGAAGCTCATCAACACATTTCAACTAGACATACACAGATTTCATTCTTGTTTCCATACAGCCATCCTAATGACACCATTTATTCTATTTTCTTCCTTCCATGCAAATGACGCATACTTCTAAATACCGTGAACTATATATAAAATACATATCAGAATATAGTTTTCACACAATCAAAAATTTACCTCTACAAATGTCAGACGTATATATGTCAGGATTGCTTCAACTCGTTAATCAATTATCTAGGTGGAAAACTTGCGCAAAATCTTTTGGAGAAAGGGCAATCTGTATGCCTGTGTGTTTTTGTATGGCAGGGGAAGTACATGTGATGTGTAATGCATGTGGGGGTCCGAGGAAAACTTCAGGCTTTGGTCTATGCTTCCCACCTTGTCTTGAGGCAGACTCTATGTTGTTTGGTACTGTGTACACCAGGCTGTCTGGCTCACAAGCTTCTAGCCATCCCCCTGCCTGTAGCTCTGAACTTGCTATTGCTGTGCTGGGGTTATAGATGTATTCAATGGCTCCTTGGGTTTATGTTGTTTCAGGAATTCAAACTTGGGCCCTCACACTTGTATCATGAGCATGTTTACTCACAGAACCATTGCCCCAGTCCCTCATTAGGGGATTCTAGGCAGGGGCTTTACCCCTGACCATGCCCCCAGCCCCTCTAAAGCATTTTATAAGGAATGAATTCTAGAATATGATGGCTAATTTTGATACAGAACTGTTTCATGCCATGTAGAGAAAGAAAATCATAAGCACTGCTGATATTTTCTGCTAGGCATGAAGCTATACCTTAATATGGAAATTTTATAGTATCTGGTCACAAATCAAATAATAAATAGCAGAATCACACTCAGGTCAATTAGGCTAAAACATTCACATCCCTTGGATAACCTGCTGATCCATGCACCTTCATGACACTGAAAGAATATACATTACTTCTGATTTCCTAGTGTTGAATAAACTTCTCAACAGTAAGTTTTGAATACTCTGTCCTATTTCTGAGTAGAAAGGCTATTCAGTACAGCAAAGTGATAAGAGACTTAGTGATATGTGGTGTGACTTCCAACCAGTCAGAACTTATTTTCCTCTTCAACACAACAAAATGACACTGAAATTTCTCCCAGCTTGAAAATATTGTAATGGCTGACAAATGGAATTCTGAAGAATGACACACCTTGGTCATTTAGCTATTGTGTGACACTAGGCAGCAGCACCCCCTGAAGGTCCTCTATGAGTTCTGGGCAAAGCAGCCTTTTCATTTGCACAAATGGTTGCAGGATCTTCTCTCACAAGAGGTTTAGAAAGCCCTCCTGCCTGAATGCTTGATTTTATTGGTCTATAGATATTAAAATGTTGAAGGAACAATGCTGCCTAATAAGTCTTGACAATACTTATGTATACACAATAAATATTTACTTTTCAATTCTACAGATCGGTATAAAATTTCTGCTTGTGTTGATTTGCTTGCCTAGGCTGTTTATTTTCTCCTAGCTAGAACAGACCCATCAGCTTGTTCTTAGGTCTCATTGGGATAAATGATTATGTTCCAACAGTCTCTTACCTACAAGTTAACTTGGGTTATCATTTTGGTTACAACACTTTAAGCAAGTTGAAATCAAATCAGAACTGTTGAAGTAGATTTGGAAATGGCATACTATCATTGCCACAGTACATTATTAGTCAAAGAAAATAACAAGGCAGATTATGGGCAAATGGACTCTATCTCTTGATGGAGGAGGAGGGAGTGTGCACATTACATGGGACATGAATATAAAGACATGTGATGGTTACAAAATCAGTTTTGTAACCAACCCACTACACAGAGTATGATTCACAGGATTTCATGAAGTTCTAGAAGAATACTAGTCCAGAGGAAATCCGGAAAAGGCTCATAAATGTTCTTGCACTTCATTCTAGAGAACAAGTAAGTTATTGGAGTCAGCTTCATCTTCCGATCTTGCTATTAAAATTCATGCATCAGCAGTAGAGCCATTAGAGCTACTGTCATCATTTAGAACTATTCATTCCATACTTCTAAAGGATAGCCTTTCTGAGTCGATAATGACACTTTCAGATACGACTAATGGGACCACTCATTCATTATGCTTGTCTTTGGGAGGATATCAAGTACTGTTTTCTTCCATGCTTTCTGGTGGTTCTGTTTTTCAATCTTAGGTGTGTACTTCTCATTCAGAAACTGCCATTGACTAAACATAACTTGGTTTAGGCTTTTGGAGATGGTTGTTCAACATTCTCCTCTTTAGTTCTTTGTCCTGCATATGTTAGCCACCTTGCTCCCCACTTATTCTCAAACCGTGTCTTCAGTTCAGGAGGGCAGCTAGCTTTTTCCTGGGCTCCTTTTTTTTTTTTTTTCTACACCACAGTATGGGAACTCTCAGATTTGTTTCTTCTCTCTCAGTGATTTTCATCCTGTGTTGTTTGATATCCAGTGTCTTCAGATAACATATTGTTTTGCATATTTTATATGGGTCTTTCTGTTCATTCCAATCAGGGAAGAAAATTGAGTCTCCATTATTCTACCATGGTTGGAAATATAAGTCATCCATCATTAGGTTTAGCATTAGTGAAATTGTAATAAAAAAGTAAGCAGAAACACACACACACACACACACACACACACACACACACACACACGGTCAAAATTGAAACAGCTACCCTCTACACACACCGTGTATGCAAGTAGTAATTCTTCACTCCCCTTCTCCATGTACTTTGCGTTATTTTAGCTTTACATATACTTATTTTGTGTGTATGTATAGGTTTGTGTGTGCATGTGTACACGCGTGCGCACACACACAAGAATGTAAAAGTGACAGCATGAGTGTGGAGGTCAGGGAACAACTAGCTGGAGTTGGTTCTTTCCTTCCACAATGTGGGTCCTGGTGATGGAACCCCAGTCACCAAGGCTGCCAGCAAATGCCTTCACTAGTTGAGCCTTCTCTGCTCCTGCTTAGCCTTTTGTCTGTTTTACTTTCAGTATGTTTACTTTTCGTATATTCTTTTTATTTCATGCTGTGTAGACAAACATAATTTCTTTCCAGCAATAGTATACACCCTTTAATCACTTTTACATTCTTTACTGTGTGTATAGTAGAATAGGATAGATTAAAATTGATTGTTCTTTTCTATAAAATGGGATTTAAAAAGTGTAGAGGAAAAGTGCAAGGTACATACTGGTGTCTTCAGCTTTTGTGTTGATGTTGATTTTGATTCCAGTTGTCTCCACTGAAATTAGCTGCCATATGTCAGGTCATGGTTCTCATTAGTTCAGCTGCAATCTGCTTAGAAGCGTGCTCCAAGCTGACATGAGGAATGCATTCTAAGCTTCTCAGAGTCTGCTTTGGCTCTGTTATGTGCAACTGCTTTCTTCTGTTTTCAAACTCTCCTCATTGACCTTGAAATCATAATTCCCAAGTACATAATGTATGGAGTGAACCTTAAAAAATGTCTGAGTGGAGTATTAAGATATAATAGTAAAAAAAAAAAATATGCCTGTCTCTCCAAATTGAGCTCTCAATTATATTTTTTCCTTGATGGCCTCTGAGGCTTGCTTATTCCAGTCACCCATTGGTAAGCTGCCTCTCAATCCTCTTAAGATTTCTCCATCTCTTTACTTCCTATTAATATGGCTAGAAATAAACAAGTATATCTAGTTAAATGGTTGCAATGGATTTTAAAATGACTATTTTATAGACCCTGAGTAATCATACTTTCTTATCTTTGAATACAGATCTACATAAAATTACACAATCAATGTAATTTTTGATATATCTTCTCAGAATACACACGCCAATTTGAACATGAGGAAGAGAACAAATGCCTTGGTCCACTCAGAATCTGACATCAACAGCAGAACTGAGGTGGGAAACCACTCGAGCAAGAGCACCACAGCCCAAGAGTCTTCTGAAGCTGCACCTAAGGAATACTTAGCTTCCAGCCCAAATCCCTTCAGCCGGGCAAATGCCGCTGAGACAATATCCGCCGCAAGAAGTCTTTCATCTGTACCGTCTCCTACGCCTTGTGGCACATCGAGACCAGCTTCTTTGGGGTCGACTTCTGCTCGCCCTGCCTTTGGGTCTAGACTTGGGCGTATTAAGACCACGGTTAATACCACAGGGGCACCCGGGAGTGTGTCAGCCGCCCCGCCTCCTCCTGCTCCACCACCTTCCGGATCTGGCACGAGTAAAATAGACAAATACGCTCGTATTCTCTTTCCAGTCACATTCGGGGCATTTAACATGGTCTACTGGGTTGTTTATTTATCTAAGGACACCATGGAGAAATCCGAAAGTCTAATGTGATTTTGTTGCTATAGTAATTTCATAAAAGATGATGGAAATCCAGACTGTCTTTTTAAATGTTTTTAAAGATAAGTATTCTTTACTAAAATAAAAATTCTATGTAATTTTTGAATTTAAAAATACAAGCCAGAGAGATAGAGAGGGAGTTAATTAATTCCTCAGTGGCCAGAAAGTGAACCATCTTTCCTTATAGAAAGATAATTTTAAAGGAAATCTATTCAGTGTTCAAATTGGATGGAATACAGACCATTATGGAAAGTTGGAACAAGAGAAATAGGGCCAGAAGAGATATGTGATGCATATTTTTGCATTGAAATTTGAAAAAAAAAAAAAAGACTGTGATATTTTTAAATACACCCCATGAAATCGACCAGTCACCGAACATTTCCCATTGGCACTGCCCTTAACCAGAATTGTGTACTGGAAGTTATGAGCAGTGACTTTTGTAGTCCCTCTTAGTACCTTCAAGAAAAGAGTTTCTCTGTTAAATAAAACACCACGAAGAGGAAAAGGGAACCAAACAAACACTGATCAGTACAGTGAAGCCTCTGCTGTATCAACAACAGACACCGACCAGGGCAAATGTGTTTTCTGGCACATATTGGTCAAAGAAATTCTTAACAGTTGACTTGAAATGTTGTGCTCTGAGCCAAAGTTAAATTCATTGTATAAATTCTTTTTTCATAGTATCTCATTCAGTTATGTACTGTATGCATTTACCACATAGTTCCTGAGAGCCTGGAGCCTACTGTGTTCTAGGTACTGTTTAGAGACAGTTTTCTAGGGAAGTCCTTTCACCTTTACAGCGATCCTTCAGTAGTAGGACAGTCAGTGCATGTTAAAGAACCATAATTTAACCGAGGACATTCTGTTCTTTAATGAAGGCAATTTAGTTAGGGTCTGCCAACGCAGCCAATATATTTGTTTTTCCTGCACTGACAGAGGAAAACAAATACATTTGTTCCTATAGCCACTTTGAGATAAGTACGTGTTAGTACAATCTTGATGACTGGTCCTCAAAATATAATGAAATAATGATAGAGATTGTTCTATAGGTGAAAAGCATCATATACCTGAAACATAAACATCTGGGCACTAGAAAACCTAACAGATGACTTGTGTCAACTTTGATGCAGGTCACATTACACAGTTTTCCCACCGGACCAGAATCATTCAAATCAAAGCCCGCACAGGCCTTTTGTATGCTTACTCCAGTAGAGAGCAATATTAGCTGCCGAAATGTTAACACTCTTGCAAGCTTTTGTGCTCATAATGTCTGTATGTCTGGCATGTTTTGTATTTGTTTTCTGAGAGTTTGATAAGGTTTTATAATTAAGATACTTTAACAATTAAAGGAGCAGTTAGAGAAAGAAAGGAATACAAATATAGCCTTGGATGGGTGTCAGTGACTGTTAGGCAATGTATTTGGATTTTCAAGCACTGACTTTGCCTTTCCATTATGTAGGCCTAACAGCCTAATTGAATCTCTTGAAGCTTTCTAAATTGCTCAGTCCAGGTTGATCTTTTTGTTGTTTCACTTCCTGATTTTTTTTTCTTGTATTTCTACCTGTTCTTGGTATGTGTAAATGAATATGTTTTGAGTTGGGGGGAAACATTTGATAGAAATGGACATCTTATAGACAGAATCTCTTATTTTCTGGGGAGAAATTATACTGATTAATATGAACTTTTGAGTTAGTACATTGCTTTGTAATGGTTGCCCATGAAACTTATAAAATTTGAAAATGTCAAATTTTAATTGACCACCATGTGAGAATTCCTTCTTTTTTATTTCTAAATATTTTATAGAATTAAAACACTTTAAAGTTAAAAGATGTTGAAGAAATCCTCACTTATAAATTGATTCTAGCAAAATGAGGCCCAGGAAAATCTGTAAATATGTTTATACATTTAATAAAGAGTAATTGTACATAAAAGCTTATACTAAAATTATTTCATGAGTATGAAAATGCTTTTGGCTTTTAGGCCAATGCTTAGAGCTCAGATGGGAAAACATCATCACTTTTAATACCAATGCAATGATCATATTGCTTTGGAGATGAACACTTACTCTTCTTGGTTTTGGTTTTGTTTGTTTGTTTTGTTTTTCTCTATTGTCTTTCTTTTTAAAATAATATTCATTATAATAAACTTTAAATGTACTATCGGCCTCTTTTAAAATATACTATTTTTTAAATTTTATGTGTTTTAAATGGATTGAAAAATAACTGACTCACCCTGACTTGAGAGTTCAAACCTGTGGTCCCAGTTTTGGGGAGGCTGATGCAGAGAAATGCCTTATGTTTTGAGGCTACAGGGTGAGTTACAGGCCATTCTGGGATAGAGTGCAACACTGTCTTCAAAGAAAAACAAAACCCCAGGTGAATAAACAATAATATTTTTTAAAAAGAAATCAAAGTGAATACCCCTGCTCTGAGGGCAGGGAATTAAGCAGAGTCTTTAAGCAGAGTCTTTGTGTGCTATCAAGGACAGCCTTCAAGTTGCTATGTAGACCAGGCTGATCTTAAACCCTAGTTTCTCCTTTCTGTTTCCTAAGCAAGTGGATAGCATGTGTGTAGCCCCATGACTAGAAAGGACTAAACTATCCAAGGAGTCTTTGTTGTTCATTTGAAGACTAAATTGACCAAAACATTTTATTGCTAGTATAAAGAATCTATCTCAACTGCACACGACATTCTTAATAATAATGACACATGCTTTGTTTCACTGAAACTCTTTTTTATCTTTTCTTTTGGTCACCATTTATGTCTTCCTCATAACTCGGAGACATATTGAATATTCTTGTGTGAAGATCTAGTCACTTTTCACCATTATTCATAAGAATGACCATGGGATCCCAAAGTACTGGCCAATAGTGGAAAAAACAAACAAACAAACAAAAAACCTCCTGTCTGAGAATGGTACCTTTTGCATAACTCCATCTTTAAAGTTTAAATTCAGAATTCTTTTATGGCTTACTGGTGAATATGTTAATTCTGGTTTTTCATTTCCAAGTTGGCTGGTTATAGCTGTGTAATCATCTCTAGTTTCCCCAAGGCAAGAATGGTTATAAAATACATTGACATGACTAGTCCATGGTGAAAAAAAAATTGTCTTTGTGCATAGACCTAGCACTTTCAACTGAGCCTCACAAATCTTAAAGGACAGTGCAACATCACTCTCTTTCATATTAGACGTGAGTCACAGATCAGTTAATGATGAAGATAAATGCAGTAGGCTGGAATGAACTTCTAAAAGGTCATTTTTCAATCACTCACCTTACCAGGGACCTTATCTCAAGTAATACATTAAAAAATGTGTATTTTGTTTTATCTATAAACCAGACAATTGTTTCTGGTTCAGGAGAGGAGATAGAAAAAGTTTCCCATTCACCAGTTCCCTAATTCAACTGGTCTGCTGTTCTAGACTTGAGAATAATTTGCAGGGGGAAAGAAAGAGAAAAGAGGATGCACTTGATTTTATGTTCTGACCACATTGTTGTTTAAAATGAGTCCTGTAACTACCCTAGTACTAAAAACAGGGAGGTAAATAACATAATCTCTATGGTTTATTTAAATTTCAATATTATATGAATATCATTGTAAATATAAGCATATACTTACAATATATACATGCTATAATTTGAGTCACAAATGCATTTTTTTTTTTTTTTGGTTTTTCGAGACAGGGTTTCTCTGTGTAGTTTTGGTGCCTGTCCTAGATCTCACTCTGTAGACCAGGCTGGCCTTGAACTCACAGAGATCCACCTGGCTCTGCCTCCTGAGTGCTGGGATTAAAGGTGTGTGCCACGACCACCTGGCTACATATACATTATTATTATGGAGAAATTATACATTATTATTGTATAACCTCAAGCTGTGGTTTATTTCCAAGTAAGATGTCCTTACCATTAAGAAAAAAAAGGGCTGGAGAGATGGCTCAGCCGTTAAAGGCTAGGCTCACAACCAAAAATATAAGAAAAAAAAAGTAAAACAAAAATCCCTTTCTCATGTATTTGGTATTTGCTCCCCCCTGAAGGATTATACCTTTTAAAGATGAAAGAGTATTGATATTTTTTCTTGTCTTTGTTTTCTTCATCATCACTCAATGAGCTCCTACTCACTGGCCTTTCCTTGAAAGTGGTCATAGTCTACCACTGCTGACACAGGTAGATTAGGAGCTATTGAGTGCAATAAATGTATTGACTATGGAGCAGGACCAAGATCAGGACTCTAAAAGCTGCAATTGTCAAGGTAAGTATTAGAAATTAGTATTTTAAAACTAAAAGCCAATGCAGAAATTGATAGTGAAGCAAATAAACAAAGTATAAATAAATGGACTCATGTTAGTAATGCTTCCATTTGTCCCAAGCTCCAGTGTTTCTAGCCATGGAGCTAATGTTGATGGTTGGTGATGGACTCTTGTAACTGTGACCTTGGCAATGAAATTTTTGACAGACCAAGCTTCACAGTGGTGGCCAGGAACTGAGATTCATTATCTGCAGGTCTTCTAATCCAACCCACCCAACTCTCAGAATTAAAAGTACATTTGTGTTTTATCATTACCTGGAACATAAAGGATTTAAAATGCCAAGCTAAGCTCTTACTGTCCATAGAAAAAGCTGTACCCAGGGAAGTGTAAGTTGTGGGTAGTTGCAAGAAGTATTAGAGATAGGTAAGGAATAATTTTGTGCAAATTGCTAAGATTGAATTTTACTCAAATTAGTTGTGATAGGTTGGAAATCTTACAGGATAGTCTGGAAAGGCTAACACACTTCTGCTTCTGTTTGAAGGAAACCCACTGATAGCTGTTGGAACTATGGGCTGGAGAAGAACCTAGAGGCATTGAGACAACTGAGCCTTCATCTATACTTTTCCAATTAATCATTGACTTCCACTTATTTTTTAATTCTGATGGTTTCACTTATTTAGTATGAAATCCTACCAAGGTGGGATTTACATTTCATGGACATGATCAGTAAGACATAAGTTTTGTAAAGAGGAATAGACTGATTAAAAGACAACATTTACACATGGGGAGTCAAATATGCAATTATCAAATCATAAAAAGTGAAGTTGATTTGTTTCTCCTACAGCACTGCTGAAAGAACCTGAAGTTTCACCACATGGTAGGCAAGCATGCTATCATTTCATTACTCAGGCTGCCCTTGACCTCTGTCTGTGGTATTTTGCAGGCTTCACACTTCAATTCTCCTGCCTCAACTCCTTTAGTACCTATGATCGATTTTTTTCCTGTTTATATGTGGAAGAATATTCTTCTTTTGAGACACAGTATCACTTTATACAGATTTTCTTTGAAATTGTAATCCTCCTGACTTATCCTTTTAAGGACTTGGATTATTATATATAGCTTCTGAAGTTAATTTCTGTTTCAGTTTAAGAATAGGTAAAAACAAGTGTTGATATTTAGATAGTTTTCTTCAAATCAAGAAGTTTTATCGATGCTGTTCCTTTTATGAAAGATTTCTATTTCATGAAACTTTTCTCTTTTTGTATGTTTAAATAAGCTTTTCTTTAAGATTATTACTAACACGAAATCTCTTCCTGTAATAGTTTCTAAATTAATTTTGTATCCTTTCACATTTCAGATTTTTTCAACTATACTTGAATGGGTTTTCAATTGTATTCATTCAGTTTTGTAATTTGTAATTTTTAACTCAATAATGGTTTTACTGCTTTCATTGTGTTTTCCCCACAATTTATTTTTTAAACTTTATGATTTTTTTCTTTATTGAAGCATAACGTGTCGTCTGGGCTTTTCAATCTATTATATTAATGAGTTATTTATTTTTTTATTTTTTGAACTGCAGAGAACTATTCATATTTTATTTCTCTTTCTTGAAAAACATTTTTTTCATCTGATTTTTCATTGTACTTTTTTACTGCTTTTGTATCTTTTCTGGGCTAGTTTTGTTCTATCACTGAATTAAGCTAGCTGTTTATTGAACTATGGTGTGGGAAGTGGTGGGTGTGTGAGTCAGATAAGCCCACAGAATCTATTTAAAACAAAGGCTAGCCCACCTCCCCAAATCTGTTTTAATTTTCTGCTTGGGAACCATATTTTTTCCTTTATTTGTCATGTCCAGGTAGTCTGTGTTGTTCATAGCTCAAGCTTCTCAATTTACTTGCCCTGTCATTACTAGTGAGTATTGTTCCAACTCTCTCCCACTCTCCTCCCTTTCTTATGGTATTTTGAGCATTACTCAGCATACAGTTTCAAAAATTATCATCATTTCCTCCTGTGCCTGCATCTCCTGCCATTTTAGAATATGTAAATGAAAATTGTTTGAAAGGGGGTTTTATTTCGCTTTTGTCTGTATATGTTATATTGTGGCAGCTTCAAACAAAGAAACATTTAGGACATCTCAGCACACCATGATACTCAGTGGAATCTGTACCATGCCCAAAATAGATGCCAGCCAGTTTCCTTTGTCTTGTTAGAATCAATTTCTCCCTATTGGAAAGACACTCATCATAGTGTGTTATCAATTATTTACTAATTAATTAAGGATATGGTTTGAGTTTTCCTCTAATTTTCAATATCTATGTTTTTTTAGAGTTTTCTATGGGGGAGATGGATTCAAACATGTTTATTGCATCATGTTTAATAGACTTACCTTCTATGGTGTAGCTTTCCATTAGACCAGGGACTGAACTCGGTACACTTCATTGCTATGGTAACCAGAGCCTGATGATTCCTGCCTTCCAATTATCAGGTACCACTGCAGCTGGATGTTAAACTTAAATTGCATCTGTGTTAAATCATACAGCTCCCACAAATACTGGAAAGGACTAGGAACTTACAGAAAGAACAGGCATCATAGAAACCATGTTTTCCTGGGAAGAATTTCAGCAGGCATCTTTAGCTTCCTTTGGAGAATCCCATTCTAAAGAGACCTCTTCTCTCTTGCTTCTTTTTAAATCTTTCATTCTTCGGCTTCACTTTTCAGTGTTCTGATTGTATTTTGTGCTAGTTTCTGTTCATTGATTATATTTTCCTGTTCTCCAATTCATCAAATGATTACTGGAATGACAATTCTCTTAGCCAACAGGACAAACAACTTTTCATGTTTTCTTGAAAATTGCCAATTTAATGGAGATTTAGAAATATTTGCACTTTTTTTATAGTATACTTTTTCTGTCACCAGATTCTTCACTTAAAATATAGAGGAGGAGCTGAGAAGATGGCTCAGTGGGTAAGAGAATTTGCATGGAATGGTGATGAACAGAATTCAGATCCCAACATTCACATAAAAAGCCAGACTTGGTCTCACGTGTGCTCATAACACAAGCACTGGTAGTAGTGGAGCCAGGAGGATCACTGGAGCTTGATGGCTCCAGCTTCATTCCAGTTTTATTGGGAGATCCTGTCTCAAGAGAAGAAGGCAGACAGTGATAAAACAGAGCACCAGACATCCTGCAAACAATAAACATATGTCAGCAAAATTCTAGGTAGCATCAAGAAATGATGTAAATTTTTACTCATAAAATTTTCACTCTTATGCATTAGATATTTTCATATATGAATATTAGAATGTGAAGTACAGTTAGAAAGTTTTCAATGTATGTCCTTGTAATCTGTTTGATGGTAGTAATTTTCTGAATTGATGGTTTTTTTTCTCCATTTTTCCATAGGTGTATACTAATGCACTTAATCTTTGGTCAACATAATCTTTTTCAGATGTTGTTTGATAACTGTCGTCTGTATTCTGTCTTTGCCAATATTGCTGATAAAGTGTTAGATTGTCACTTTCAATGATCATTTCTATTGTTTCCTTGTGCAGTATGCAGTATACAGTACTATGCAGTAGGCGGAGCTCTCATTTATCAAAAGACAGAAACATTGTTATTGATCGATAAGGTAAGGCATTGTTATTTTTTAATGACGCTTTGCATTGTATAATGAATAAGAATTCAGTTTTCATGTAAAGCCATATTTGTGCAATATGACATGGAGTGGATAGAATATGAAACAGGGTGCCATGGTCCTGCCGCAGCTGGGTTTAGGTCCTGAGACAGGGAAGGGGCATCTGCACGAAGAAGGAAGTACCCAACCACCAGATGAGGTTCACACAAGTGGCCAGCCCCAAACAACTCAAGCCATCTTTATTATACTTCAAAAACAAGCATGTTTTCCCTACCCTCCAGGATTCATCTCTGGAAATAAAACCAAATGTTTTGGGTTTTTTCCCCCAACTTTTACATCAAAACAACTTTTAAACCAAAATCAATGCTCAGCATTTTGTTAGCTTGGCTAAATATCGAGCCAGGCACATCCTGTCCTTCCAATGCTAAAAGATCATAGACATAGGCACACATTTTCAAGAACAGCAATATCATTCAAAACTTAATAAAGCATATTTACAGAAATAGGGGTGACTTGCCGTAAAGTGCATGCATATAGTTAGTTTGGATTTCTCCAACTGTTCCCTTGGCCTGCAAAAGGGTCTTGCAGTCTAAGCCTCTCCATAAAGGGCAAACTTTGAGGAGGCACTCTTTTTCCATCTTAATTTTTTCCCCAGAATTAGGAGATGTAGTTAATGTCCTCTGAGTTGCTTCCTTATATGTGCCCATTAACTTTTATTCCCTCTGATCCTGTCATCATTGAATCAGAAAAGTTCCCAGAAAGGTTACAGCTGGTATTTCCAGATAAGAAACCTGAGAAGCATCAGTTCTCAAAGAATTTTAGGGTAAAATATTGGTGGAAAAAATTGGGGTTTCTGGGAATAATTACATCTGTCCCATGTGTGACTGACAAAGTGAAAAGAAAATAAGGCTAAGAGAATTATCAATATAATAAGGGAGAAGAGAGCATGCAGGCTGTGTGGTCTCAGCAGTATTCCTCACTGTCCCGAAGTCCACTGGTTCTTGCCAAGTGAGAGACCATCTAAAAGGGTCTTGCCTCATGGAGACCTGATGGACAAGCATCATATGCTAATCCAAAACTTGGCCATATGGCTCCCAACACCAGGGAATGAATTTCCCACTGTATTACTCCAATTATCAAGATGCACTAATAATGAAGGGAACATGGAAAAATAAAATCTTTTTTTTTTTTTAGTTGCTCTATGGCAAAAAGCAAGGAATGAAATGTAATTCTCTTTTACCTCTGTCAGTATGATTTTTTAATTGTTTAATTTTACAGTTGAGAGTATTTCTATATTGAAGAAGGATTATAGTGTATATGATAGTATAGCATAAGAATGAAGTTTATTATTTTTCAAGTTTTATTATTGTTTTGCTATGAGAATAAAAAGTATAAACTGCCGGGCGTTGGTGGCGCACGCCTTTAATCCCAGCACTCGGGAGGCAGAGCCAGGCAGATCTCTGTGAGTTCGAGGCCAGCCTGGGCTACCAAGTGAGCTCCAGGAAAGGCACAAAGCTACACAGAGAAACCCTGTCTCAAAAAAAAAAAAAAAAAAAAAAGTATAAACTGTGATCTTTGTAACAGTTCAATTTGTGATTCTAGGTGTTTGGATTTTACAGAGAATGCCACTTCCCTATAGACATGCAATTAAACTTTGAGTCATCTTATGTTACCCTTCAAAACAGTGGTGTTCTTGGTACAAGTGTTGCTGTGGTTTTCTGTAGTGCAACGCAGTACAAATATTTTGTTTGTGCAAGTTTCTTATGGGAGAAGGGATATCATCATGTGTTAATTAATGTTTTGAATGTTTGATTTAGAAATGGCTTTTTATATGTCATATCTTTAAGCAAACGTATTTCTCAAAGATAAACTTATTTATTATGAAAATCTCTTTTGCATCTTAAAACAAAATTTACACTTACTGATATGCTCTGAATGGCAGAGATGTCCTGATAATGAGTTTGATGACAAAACCATGGGAACATGAAAAGTAAAGGCTACTTTCTGTACAAATAACTCAGGGCTCCATAGCTCACTGAAAATGTTATTCTAAAGTAATACTAAGAATATAAATTCAATAAAATGTAATCACAGGTACTTATATTTTAAGATAAATGTGTGGACATAAAACTCCAAAATAATTAAATATAAAACATTATATTCTAAATCATTTTTCTATTTAATTTAAAATATTAAACATATGTTTTGGGGATTTTTTTAATCTTTCCAGTGTATTATGGATAACAATTTCCTTCTACTAAATTGGTCACAGTGTTATGGCTGATATAATATTTCACATTTGAATCTCTGCCATTCTTACAGCTCTGATTTTCACTGGCCTGTAATTGGTTGTACAACCAATAATATCTAGTAGATTTTTAACTCGGGCAAGTTTTAATTGTTGGAATATGTGACAAGAAGGAAGAATTAAAGCATCTATTATAGCTACTACAAAATAAAGAAGTCAACAATTTCTCATTTTGTGGTTTTGATTACTATTGTGATGTGCTCTTTCTCTTTCTCTCTCTCTCTATCTCTCTCTCTCTCTCTCTCTCTCTCTCTCTCGCTCTCTCGCTCTTGCTCTTTCTCTCCCCACTTTCTTTGTGTGTGTGTGTGTGTGTGTGTGTGTGTGTGTGTGTGTTTATTGTCGACTGGCTTAAACCAAGGGAAAGATTCAAAGTGACTAAAGTAAACTGATCAATCTACGGTCTATGGTTTAAACTTAACTCTGAAGAACACAGTTAATTTTCATACTTGAATAATATTATTTTTATAGTTGCATGAGATTATGATTTTTAATATTTATCAATAATTATTTGGATGAAGTGAAGCACTTTGAGCAACGTCTTTGTTGGTTTTTATATCTCATAATGGTATATAAATGTTTTGGATGCATGTGTTGACACAATTATTTCCTGGAGAAAAAAACCTCAGGTATTTTTTTATTTTACATTTTAAACAAGAGAATGTGACTGGGAGGAAGAATATTTACCATAGGTTGTCTATAATACATACATACATACACACACATATATATATACATTTCTCTATGTATGAGTAGAAATTAATAAAGCATATGCTCACATCATCATCATAATCATCCTTATTTTGTTCATCTGCATGACAATATATAAATCCTTCTATATTCATTGTATTAAGTAGTTATGTATGGTATTCTATTCTGGTAAGATAATTTCAATTAAAGCTTTAATACTTAAAATGTACATCCATTTTATTATATGATTAATACTTTTATAAGTATCTAATTTCTGAAGGAATATTGATTATAAAACATTATTTCCAAATGACTTAAATATTCCTTAGAAAATGCCTGTTTCTTATTCTTGGTGTTTATAGTAGAAATGTATAGGTAATCCCTGGCGCAACAGCTTCTTGTTTAGCAGAGTTTGTTAGTCTTGCAGAGGACCAGAGTTCAGTTTTTGTTAGTTTGTTTGTTTTGTTTTGTTTTTTTGAAATAGGGTTTCTCTATTTGTATACCAGGCTGGCCTCAGACTCACAGAGATCTACCTGCTTCTGCCTCCCGAGTACTGGGATTAAAGGTGTGCACCACTTCTACCCAGTCAGAGTTCAGTTTTTAGCAACAGTATGGTTTGGGACAGCTCACAACATCCTGTATTTCTATTTCTATGGCAGTGGCTCTCCATTTGTGGGTCACAAGGCCTTTGGGGGTCACATATCTGACATCTTTCACACCAGATACTTATATTACAATTCATAACAGTAGCAGAATTACAATTGTGAAGTAGCAATGAAATAACTTTATGATAGCGATCACTACAACTGTATTAAAGGGTAACAGCATTAGGAAGGTTGAGAATGAGAACTACTTCTCTAGGATATCTGATGCCTTCTTATGGCTTTTGTGGGCATCTACATGCACAAGTGCATACTTACACTTAAACATACACACACACACAAATGTATATAAATAAGTGAGTAAGTAAAAGAAAATACAGAATTTGGAAACCAAAAATTTACAATCCACCCCATCCACATGTTCAAGCACAAATAGAAATGTGAGAAAAAAAATCTCATAGAAGACATGATGGAAAAATGGCCTTTCCATTGCTTAAACTACACTACCTGCATTTGTTTCAATCTTCCATAGTTTCATAGCTGTGTAGAACAGTTTCTGCACAACTCATGCTTAGAGCAATATAACTGTCAAAGGTCAATCTTCTTACGAACTACTTGGATGCTGAAACTCATTGCCTGTCTCTTGGTTATGAATGTAAGCCCTGGGTGGTTTGGTAATTATGAATGTATTTACAATGTATGTAATCCTCATTTTTTTCCTTTAAATTTCTTAACATCAATCTATCTCAGAAGAAAAATTACACTAACTGCTTGATATTAAATTCTGGCATAATTTGCTGATGTCAAATAGACATCCCACCTTGTGAATTCTTAGATGCTATCCCTTTTATTTTATTCCATTGAATGTAAAATAATATCATCTATTTAATAATGGGATAAATTGCACTCACTTTGGCATCTAGGCAAACCTATTTATTAATTTGTATCATTAGTGTTAAGATAAAAGCTAATCAGATGTACCCTTTACTAAGCAAGTCTTGTGGGAGTTTTTAACCTAATAGTAATATTGTCAAAAGTACCACAAGCACATTTCAGTTGAAAACCAAACAGACTGACACATGCATAATTTTAAGAAAAGAATGTATCTGTTGGCATGTTACATCAATATTTTGAAAACATTTTTTTCTTTAAGTTCTCTGTTTTTGCCTACTGCCCCCTTAGTGTAAACAAAGATTTTATGGCATTAAAATTATTTTCATCATAGTCTGCGGTTTTACTGTCACAGAGGAAAAAAAAATCTGTGTTTCTTCTGCTTGTAAAATGGAAAAGGTGAATACATTCTATTTTTGTTTATTTTCAAGTGTGTACTTTTTAAACCACTCACTACATTGTATAATAGATAATGCTTCTCCATAAACAAGAACAATGTATTCTTCACTCATAAATAAAAATAGGCCTAATATTTCTTTCAGCCCTCCCCCCCCGCCCCCCAAAGCAAATGTGAGGGGGAAAAGCTATTGCTCTTTATTTTGGAAAAGATTGAATTGTGAATAGAATTATGCCTCCTGGCCACTCTAAGAATAAACTATACATAGAATTGAAAATGCCCTTTAGGGACTGTGCTAACTGAATTATTCAAATACCTCCTTCAAAGAACAGACCTAAAATGCTAACGTTCGTCATAAAGGTTGAGTGATATGTAATCCATTTTCCATTAGACAATTGCTTCTTGCATTTCTGCTCAAGAGTTGACCTTCTTACAGGCTTCTTGATCTCATCGTTCTCAACTTACCCATTCTACGGAATGATGTCAGACTATATTTAAAGAACATTTCTTTTCATTTCACACTTGCCTGAGAATTGCTGGCAGCTCCCCCATCAAATGAGATAAAATATGAATCACTCACTGTGACATTCAGGGACAACATAATCCATCCCGAGATCATCTTTGAGCTTTCACTTCATCTGTTCAGTGATTTACCCATTTAGGCTACATGGAATTTCCCTGAATATAACCTGTGTGACCTTACCTTAGTGACTTGTCAAGCAAAATCTTTTGCCTAGATTGTCTTTCTCCTGCTCTAGCATTGCTGGAAGCTTCTTAGATATCTGTAGCATCTCCATTTGCTGAAAATACATGTGATTATATCTAGGGCAATTAATTTTGACATTTTTTTCCTGTCATATATTTTGTGTGACCTTTCATGATTATTCATTACTATACTTTGATATTTATAAAGTTCTATATTTCAAAGAATGATGAGTAGACATTTTCTTCAATCACAAGTTCACATCTTTATCTCATAGATTTAACAAGATTAATGTCAATATAACAATGTGTCTGATGACAAGCAAGATTCTGGTATAGTAACAATTTGAACTGAATAATTTGGATTCAAGGTGAGTTAATTGATAAAGGGGACAAATGACTTCAACAAAATCAAATCACAAACATTTTATTTATTTGTCAGAGTCCATAACCAAAGTATTTTAATTAAAACATTTAAATTAATGGATTCATCAATATTATCCAGCATGTTTTAACCATAAAATTTTGATGAAATTTCTGATAAATTCTAAAACTGACCTATGTTATGTGAACATTATCATTCATTTCATAGATACACTTTAATGATTATACTTGATTATATTAAAGAAACAAAAAACTAATTATTTATATAGTTTCAATTTGAAACTGTATGTTATGACTAATCAATAATTTGTATGGTTTGCTTTAAAAGTTTTAAAATGTATCTATAATCCTAGTTATAGCATTTATTGGAAATTTGGCAGATAGTGAAATGTGCATAAATAAAAATTGATTTAAGCATTATAGTTTTGAGAAGAGAAATATTATACATTTGCCCTTTTTAACTGTTTCATTCACCTGTCACTCAGTGAGGATTCACAAAATAAAATAATTCATTTCATACTAGCATGTTGGCGAAGTCACTGGTCCTTAATACCATGAAAAAATTTACATTTGTCACTTAGGTGTGCTGATAAATTTGTAAACCTGTAAGAATAATCATGCGTTGACTTATAAGCATTCTGTACTTGGATAATATAAATCAATTTTGAAATAAATTTTGAGGTAGTTAAATGTATAGATATTTATTATGGTGCTCCTGGGGACACTATTAAATTATTGTTGATTGAGATACTTTTATTTGGTGTTAGATTCATAAGCATAAATGTAAAACTCAAGTATTCACTTAACCTACTTGATATCTGATTGGTAAGAAGTACCTTCCTGAGAATACAAATGGAGCTTTTTACTATTGTATAAGAAGAACTTAAAAGACAAAAATGAAATGTGTATAAAATAATAAAGGTAAAATCACTCTGAGGTCATAAGGCATATAAAAGCAAAATTAACATTTCAATTTAAAATAATGATTTATTGCATTCCTTGTATTAGCATTCCTTCCTTTGGAAGATTTCCTCCTACCTCTTGATCATGAACATTTCAAGAACAGACTAAATGTAAATTTTGTATTTTATTTTAATTTCAGTTACACAACATTTTGGTTGCAGACACTATCATCTATGTTTATAGTATTGTATGGAGATGCAGTAATAGACATGTGACTCATTTCAATCAGATTTTGAGTTTTTCTTTTGACAGAAGTGGCAAGTCTGAGCTGTGTAAACAACTGATCGTATACATGCGATGTCAATATTACATATTACTACTTGCACTTAATTGCACTTGAATATTTCTGATATATAGTCATATAATTTCATATCAGGTGGTTTTTATATAAATAATGCCAGTTTTACTTTCAGATATTTATAGTGTATTCATATTACATACATACATACATATATTATCTGATATGATAAAGATGAGTTAACTCAATACTAGCAGAAATTATTAGGAAAACATTTTCAGAAAGAAACTAAATGCTATGAGTATTATCACTTGACTTTGGAAGATAGCAATATAGTGCCTTAGTTACAAAAAAGAGGTAGGTTGTTGCAGTGCTAATCCACAGCTTGAGATTCATAATACTAGTCATTGTATGGCTTTCAGTATATCCTTTAATCTTTTCCCTGCTTGATCTTTTCATAAATGAAAATGATGATCATCACTATCTCAAGTGATTTTGATGTTGACTGTGAAACTCTCTAGGAGTTTGCTTTTAAAAGGATGTGCACAAAGGTGTGCTCAGCAAACGTTGACCATTATTCTGGGTATGTTTTTGCAGTTTAATAAACTTCCCTGCAATTAACATGTTGAACAATTCGATGGTGTTTTCATCATTAGTCTATGGGTTCATCTAGAAGGTTCTTACTTAGAGTCTGCTCTTCTCATGGCATGGCATGGCAGTCTCAGAAATCAGTCTTCTTCTTCCATGGTAGCTGCTCCCCACCCACCCCCATCCTAGTCAGGGTAACCTTTTTTTTTTTTTTGAGAGAGAGAGAGAAAGAGAGGGAGGCAATAGAAATCACAAGAATTCAGTGACTAGCACATAAATGGACACTAACTTCTGCTATTTTCTTGGTGAAAGTCATTCAAAGAAAGATACAGATCTCACCTCAGTGGAATGAAAATCAAGGGATTATGGGCATCTTTCATCATCATATACTGCAACATTCAGCATTCTATATAGTGAATGCTGTATTTTCACATCTTTTGGGCAGTTGAAATATTTCTATTGAGTTTAGGTTCTATTACCCTGTATTTTACTTTGAGGTATTAAAAGTGGTCTTTGAATAATTAACTTCAGTACAGAATTAAAGCCTCAGAAACATATCCCAGGTTATTGTTTCTTTTTGTTTGGTGTATACATTGTGGACTGGCAACAAGTATTCAAAATTCCATAAATGAATAGATATAGAAGATCCACTCAAGTTTCAACAAACAAAAAGGAGATACATGTCTCCACAGTTGTAACATGAGAAGCAAAACTTCAAGAGATTCATTCTATAGATATCTCTCTAAGTAAGCTGTTAAAACTCAAGTTGTTCTGGTTCCAGTAAAAACCTGAGCATAGCAGGGCCATGGTGGCACACACCTTTAATCCCAGCACCTGAGAGGCAAAGGCAGGCAGATGTCTGTGAGTTCAAGGCATGCCTGGTCTACAGAGTGAGTTCCAGGGCAGGGAGGGTTGTTATGCAAAGAAACCCTGTCTGGAGAAACAAAAACAAACAAACAAGCAAACCAAAAACCTGAATGGAGGGCCTTCTTCACTGAACCTTAATCAATCAACAGCAATAGCACAGGAAAGATCAACTGGCTCCTGAGCTGTAGGGGCAGCAACACTCGGTTATGACACCTTTTTGGCTGATAGGAAAGTTTCCTTTTATGTCCTTTGCTTAGCTAAATAACTCTAGACTTTGAGGTAGGTGAGCAAGTGAGGAGGTTTACAGTGAGATTTGAAACATGGCAAATATTTTCAGTTGTAAGCCTAGCCTTTAACAGCTGAGCCATGAAATGATTCCTAATAATATTCTGCTATTACTCATTGATCAGTGCCTTTTCCAGTCATCATCAGAGAGGCTTCCTCAGGCAGCAGAGGGGAACCTGGACAGAGATCCACAGCCAGACTTCATGCAGAGAAAGAGTCTCAATGAGAAGTGTTCATCAGGTCCCTCCCCTCAGAGATTGAGGAACCCTGTGGAAGAAGGGGAGGATTGTAGGAATCAGTGGGGATGGAGGACACCTGGAGAACCTGGCCCACTGAATCAACTAAGAAAGGCTCACATGGGCTCACAAAGACTGGAGCTGCAAGCATGGGGCCTGCATGGGTCTGGACCAGGTCCTCTGTGCCTATGTTATGGTTGTTAGCTTAGTGTTTTTATGGGACTCCTAGCAGTGGGAACTGGTGTATCTCTCACTCTTTTACCTGATATTGGGTTGTCTTATCTGGTTGCATCTTGGTTTTTCCTTCTCAGCTGTTGTCTCTTGGAGGCCTGCTCCAAGGAGGAGTGGATCCAGGGGAGAGGGGAGGTGGAGGAGATCTAGGAGGAGTGGAGGGAGGGGGAATTGTGTTTGGGATGGATTGTGTGAGAGAAGGATCTAGCTTCAATAAAAATAAGAAACAGCAAAATTTAAAAGAATTATGTAGACAGGATCTCACAAATTTAGTTTATAATAAAGGATGTTCTGAATAAAAGGGATTCATACATGTGAAAAAATGTGAACCATTTGTTTTAAAAGGGAACACTTAACAAGAAACAAAAGTAGTGTCTTACAAAGTTCAGGGATGGTCAAGCTCTAAGAGAGAGTAGTGTCCTTGGCAAATGAATTTTACATAATTATTTTATATTTTAACTTCTCCTTGGCCAAGATATTATGTTATCAAAATATTCCCCAAAAAACATTTATTTTTTTTTGTGTCTAGTTATAATTATAGAGCTACAGTGTGGTCAAAATAGCACAGCACGGACTCTTCCACCTAGGGTAACATTTATTCCTGGCCAGGTCAATGTGCAGACCATTGAAATACAGGGTCCCTTGAGGTCCAAGATGGTAATAGGTGGGTTTGGTGGTACACAATAAATTTAAATCACATGAAATCTTTCTGGGAAGTTGAGGCTGACTGAAGCTGCTCTCACAACCACACACTGTAGTTTGAATGTCCTTGATACACGAATCTGTCACTAGCTGAATAACTGCAAGTAGTTTAGTAAAACTTCTTTTAATTTTTCAAGGAATCTTTCCAGTAGCAATGAGCTCTCAAAGGTTAAACAAATGATCTTAATACTAAGGCTCTTTGGTGTGGAATTTGTTTTGTACCCTGTGAAGATATGTTGCTCTCATTGCTTTAATAAAGAGCTAAATGGTGACTATCTAGACAGAAAGAGGTTAGGTGGGACTTGTAGACAGAGAGAGCTCTCTAGGATAAAAGAAGGTGGAGTTTCAAGGAGAAGCAAGATGACTTACCTTGCTGAAAAAAGATACCAAGCCATGTGGGAGTACATTGAATAAATATGGGTTAATTTAAGTTGCAAGAGTTGAATTTCTTGATTTTGTTTTTTGTTGTTGTTGTTTTGGAAGATTTACTAGAAGACAAAAAAAAAAAAAAGAAACTAGCAAAATGGAATGGAAGATACTTTTAATTCAAGACCTTTTTTTCCCTTCAAACTAGAGTCTACATATATTTTACTTTTCTTCTTTTTCTGTGTGTTTTTGAGGCAGAGCATCACCATGCAACTCTGGCTAGCCTGTTGGTATGTGGATCCAGGGGGTAGTAAAAGTCACTGCAATATTTCCCATGTCCCTTTGAGTGTTGTTATTATAGGTGTGTGCCACCATCACTGGAAGACCATATAGATTTCTCAATGCCATTTTCTTCTAGGTATTTCATGAGTTCATTTATTTTTCTTTTCCCTCCTTCCCAAGCTCAGACAGAGTCTCATTCTGTATTCCAGCTCAGGCTCATCTGAATCTCACTACATAGCTCAGGTTTGTGAAAACTTGGGGGTAACCTTTCTGCCTCAGCCCCCTGAGTACTGGGTTTACAGTTATGAGCAACTATATCCTCAGAACTGTATGTGATTATGTTGTTCTGGGAATTAAACCCAGTGAGTGAGTTATAACAGTAGGCAAGCAATCTAGTCTTCACCTATGTCCTAACCTTCATCATCTGGATAGATGTTATAAAACCTCAATCTTGCTTTTTGTGTTGCTAGCAATTGTGAGTGTCCTCCTTCTCATTCTTTTCTTGCTAAACTAATACACAAAAAACTATGAATCTATGAATATTAATGGTTTACCATGTGATTTTTTCAATTTACAGGAAGAGAACTGAATAATATCTTCAAATGAATTGTAAATAATAGAAACTTTAAGTATGTCTGAAGATAAGTACTCTGAATAGAGATACAATTATGAGGATAAATGGGCTAAAATTACATATTTTAAAGAGTAAAATGTCATTATAATGAAAATGAATTGATAATGTATATAAGTTCATATATATCAACCATAAAATACACATTTTGTGATGGTTAATATTACACTTAAAATTTAGACTTACTATGCTTGAGAGACCATAAAGCAAAAAAAAAAAAAAAAAGTCTCCAGTATGTGAGCTACTAACTAGTACAGGCTGAACCCTAGCAGCCTGCTTCCCTTTGTTCCAGACTTTGAAGACTGTTCTTAAATTGATTAATCTTGTAAAAATTTGCTATTCTAGCAAGGTAATAGGTAATAAGACTAAGTGCTATTTCTGCTTTTGTAATCAAACTTGCTTACACTGCTTAAAAAGATGACTAGGACAACTACAAGACACGTACAATAAAATTAGACCTTGCCTACACATAGACAAAATCCATGTAATCTTCTGGGTTTTTGCATTTAAAATTCTTGGACTAACAATAGTTGAGACCTTACCTAGAAAACTCTCTGGTTTCATCCTTGCCATTTTAAAAAAAATAAACAGCCTCTATTTTACTAAAATTAAAATTTGAATAAGTTATATGTTATAATGACTCAGACCCATAACAATTTAAGAAGGTTGAAGGTGTCTCATTTATTTTTTATTACTGTGATAAAACACCATGACCACTACAACTTATAAAAGAAAACCTTTAATTTGGGACTTACAGTTTCAGAGGGTTAGAGTTCATGACTATCATGGCAGGGATCACAACAGCAGACAGGAATGGTGCTGGAGCAGTAGCTGAGAGCTTACATCTTGATCTGCAAGTAGGAGGCAGGGAATGAACAGAATCAGGTGGGGTTTGAAACCTTAAAACTCTTCTGGTCACACCTCCTCCAACCAGGCTACACCTCCTCCAACCAGGCCACACCTCCTCCAACCAGGCCACACCTCCTCCAACCAGGCCACACCTCCTCCAACCAGGCCACACCTCCTCCAACCAGGCCACACCTCCTCCAACCAGGCCACACCTCCTAAGGCTTTACAAAAGTTCTACCAAGGACCAAGTCTTCAAATCTATTAGCCTATGGGGACCATTCTCATCCAAACTATCACAAGAGGTAATTTTAAGAATTTAAAAAACATAATACAGTATCAAAATATGCTCTCCAGAAAGTACTAGTGACAATATTATAGACCTTTCTTTATCCCTCTCTCTCTCTCTCTTCCTTTTTTTCAGACAGCATTTCTCTGTAGCTTCTGGAGCCTGTCCTGGAACTCCCTCTGTAAACCAAGATGACCTCAAACTCAGAGAGATCCACCAATCTCTGCCTCCCAAGTGTTCCGCCACTGCCTGGCTCAATATTAAAGACTTTAAAGCTATATATTAGTTAAAACACATCAATACATGCCAATAATTGTTAATGTTATTTTAAATTTATATTATGAACATAGAAATTTGAAGATTTTTTTCTTTAATACAAATAATACACCATTATAGTATTTTAGTCTTTAGAAATAATTTGTTTGCAAAATCACCTTTGAGTTAGTTATACTCTTAATTGGTTCATCAAAGTCACATGCTTAAATCTTAAACTGCTAGAATTTTAAATAATGATATTGCCACTTTGCCTTTCTAACGTCCCATCTTGGTGATAAGATTATTTTGTCACCATTATAAAAATCTTGAAATAGGTGAGGCTAGAAAGCTATAAGGAACTTGGACCTCCATTGGGGGTTTTGAGAAAATCTCAAAGTTCCCCTCATAACTCATTGAAATAAAAATATAATTGAAAGACAGTTCCTGGATTTGCTATAGAGAACCACGGCTTGGGAGGGAAGAGTGCCAAGAAGAGATGCAATGTGCTAGGATGTTGGGATGGGTATCTTCAAGTCTGGGGTTTTGTTTCCTCCATCAGATGATACATTGCAACACTCCCACAGGCCAGCCTGCCTCCTTGGCGCTTCAGGCGGAGGTAATAAAGTCATTTGATTGGCCAGTCTGGAAGGCGCCATCTTCAGGTGGCCCGCCCCTTCCTTTGCTCTAGGGCGGAGCTGCCACAGGAAGTGCCTCGGTCTGGGAGGCAAGATTGACAGGTACCGGATTCGCCTCTGCCTCCGCGCCATTTCCCTCTGGCTTGTTTCTGGGGCGTAGCTGGTAAGTCCGGTTTGGGGATTCAGTTTTATCTGTAGTTCGCAGAGGTCCTCTCTAATCGTTAATAACTGACTGCAGGCCATTTCTGGGGCCCTTCTTGGTGAACTGCTTGGTTATTTTTTTCCCCCATAGGGAAAAGCCCCCTTGAGTTAGATTTCTTTCCCAGTCCAACGTCTTGAGGACGTCGAGGGAGAATGGGAGGAAAATTCTCCGCTGCAGAGTCGTGACGGCCGTTTCATTTCGTGTGTGGAGACGGTCTGTCTGTCCCTTTTATGGATAGCCCAGGCTAGCTTCGACCTCGAAGAGTGGCTGCTGAACATGGTGGTAGAGGCTGGCCCCGCCACGCCCCAGCCGCAGTTTGAGCGGGAAGTGGTGGGCGAGCCACCCGGTTAGGGATTGTTTTCTGCACTGCGTGCTTCCTCCACCGCAGAGCGACTGTTTCATCAAAGTTCCTGCTGTCTTCTATACAGACAAGTTTGGGCGCCTTGGTCTGTAAAAAGATCCTACGGAGCTTTCAGAGGCGCAACAAGCACAGCCGGCTTAGGGGAGGAAAGACAACAGTTATTAAGTGGGTCTCCAACTTGTTCCGAACCTGGAGGAACCTGGAAATCGGGAGCGATTATTATTATTATTATTATTATTATTATTATTATTATTGGTTTTTCGAGACAGGGTTTCTCTGTGTAGCGTTGTGCCTTTCCTGGAACTCACTTGGTAGCCCAGGCTGGCCTCGAACTCACAGAGATCCGCCTGCCTCTGCCTCCCGAGTGCTGGGATTAAAGGCGTGCGCCACCACCGCCTGGCTGATTATTATTTTTTTTTAAGTAACTTTGTGTGAGACAAAGACATGATGTTGGATTTATTTATTTATTTATTTTATGGAAGCATTTTGGAACGCTAAGTTTTATTGTTTTTGCTTTTTGTTTTGCTACATCAGGAGTATTCCATAAGCATAAGCAGGTGGCCGAGAGAGTAGACTCATTTGTGCTCTAACAAAGTTTGCCTGAAGCTCGGGGGGTAGAGCTAGCCATTAGTTAACCGTGGAGGTCTGGAGGTCAGGTCTGTGTAGACAGCAGACAGGAAGTGATATGGCTGGGTGAGAAAGGAAATGATAAGGTGGGGTGGATGCAGGAGCTCGGTCCCTTCCCGTCTGAAGATTTGGTAGAGAGGTAAGAAGTCTCTCTCTAGTGGCTGGCTGCTTTAGTTCTCTGATCCTTCAGCATTTATCCGGTATCTGACCCTGGGTTTTTATTAAGACCAATTAGGATTCACGCTGCACAAACTCTGCCTTACGGTTCTATTCTTTTGTCTGTTATTCAGCCAAGAGAGAGAATTACAGTAGGACAAACCTTGGGCATATAGGACTTGTATGTATGTTTTAAAGTTGCCCCAAGCTCTTAACCTTAAATTAGTTTTGTAGTGGATAATTCTGTGTACTCTGACATTAATTTAGATTACTGAAATCCAAACTTACTCTACCACGGGAGCGGCATAAAGATATCAAATTAAGCTGATGTCAGTTTTATAAGGGATAAGGACCATTCAGGTAAAAAGAATATAATATACCTTAACAAATTGATGATGAGAAACAGCTCATTAAAATCATTATAAAATCTGTGACTATGCAAGCAAGTAAAAAGTGATTTGAAGCCAGATGGTGGTGGCGGCGGCGGCGGCGGCGGCGGCGGCGGCGGCGGCGGCGGCGGCGGCGGCGGCGGCGCACGCCTTTGATCCCAGTACTCAGGAGGCAGAGCCGGGCAGATCTCCAGGCCAGCCTGGTCTACAAAGGGAGATCCAGGACAGGCACCAAAACGACACAGAGAAACGTTGTCTCGAAAAACCAAAATGACTTGAATGGTTCTAAATACTGATTTTTCCATTGGAATTGGGTATACTAAAATAGTTTAAAATGTGTTCTTCAGTATTAATATGCAGCAATGGAAGAACATATGCAAGAAAATCAAAGTTTTAATAGAAATGACCTAAACATGAGATCTGACCTAAGAATGAGATCTGCTGTAGACATCTTGAAGAGGGAAATGGCTTTAAGAGGGACCCAAAGGCTGTGCAACAGTGTTTGGAAAGGAGTGGTGCTCAGTGGCTATTCGGTTGACACAGAAGACTGATCCTAAATCATCCCTCTTGGAGGTATTTAATGTAAAAGAAATTTCAGAAAGCCTTCTAAGGAAACAATAATAATGCTTCCATATACTTTATGAATATTTTTGATTTTTAAAAACAAAAGTCTTCATTGTAAAATGAAAAAAAAATCATTGTAAAATGATTGGGATATGCTGGTGAAATTTAAAAAAAAATTTCTGTAAAAATCAGAATGGCCATAAGAGGTCACAGGTAGGAGCTGAAGTTAGAAGCAATCAGAGTTACCTCTTAAGGAATGCATAATAAAAGTTCCTCTTGTCCCCACCCTCCCCAGGTTCTGTTGTCATTTGTTTCTTGATGACAGCCATTCCAGCTAGTTGGATGGAATCTCAGTGCAGTTCATATTTTTCTGAGGAATCCTAGTCACTGTGCTGAGAATATAAACTAGTACAGCCACTGAACAACGCAGCTAAATAACTAACAGCCACTATCTAAATTAGTGTGGAAGCTCCTCAAAAAAGTCAAAATGAAACTCCATGTGACCTAGCTAACTTCTTTTAGGCATATACCTAAACAAATATAAAAAATACTTTGATATCCATGTTTATTGCTATTCTTTTTATAATACAATGGGAGTATAATCAGCCTTGATGTCTATCAAGAGATGAATGGATAATGAAAACATGGACATACAAACAATAGACTTATTCAACCATAACAGAAAATAAAACTATGGAATTTGCAGGAAAGTGGATTGAATTGTAAGACATTATATTAAATGAGAGAACCCAGGCGCAGAAAGACAAATACTGCATGTTCTCTCTCACATGCAGATCCTACCTCCTAATTGTTAAGTATGTGTATCTAGGTGGGCGTTGTCTTAGTCACTGTTCTATTGTTGTGAAGAAATAACATGATCATATAAGAGAAAGCATTTAATTGGGGACTTACTTACAGTTTTAGAGGTTTAGTCCATTGTCATCCTGGCAGGGAACATGGCAACACGCAGGCAGGCATCATGCTGGAAAAGTAGTTGAGAGTTGCATCTTGATCCACAGGCAGAAGAATGAGAGACTGGGCCTAACATGGACTTTTGATGCCTCAAAGCCCACGCCCAGTAACACACTTCCTCCAAAAAGGCCACACCTACCCCAACATGGCCATTCCTTCTAATCTTTCTCAAGTGGTGCCACTCCCTGGTGACTTAAGCATTCAAATATATGAGCCTGTGGGGGCCGTTCTTATTGAGACAACCACAGGAGTAAATGTGGTAAAGGCTAGGAAACTAGGAAGAGGCCTATGAGATTGTTACTTTAAAAAGGCTTTAAGAGAGGGGGCAAGAGGAGTAAGAAAACCTGAGAAATGAAAGTGGAAGGGGACTGGGATACTGGGGGGGGTGAAGGGTACACAAGTGGGGAGGGGACAGAAATGGGGGATGGAGTGAGTAACATCAACTAAAACTCAAGTTTGTATTAAAAAGCCATTAAAAAAAAACCTTACCTTTGTAAGCTAATAGAAAGCTAAAAGTACAAAAGGGAAGACTAGGTAGAATTGTGAGTACACCAAGTATTAGGTGATTTTCAAGATATGTTGTTACTGTGGAGTTTGAATATAAATGTATTTTCTATTTTGATAAAATGTTTTCATAGGAGTCCAGATGAGACTTAGCTAGATGAGCTGGTTTTATGAGAGGCCAGGCTGTAGGACAAGTTAAATGTTGAATAGGCTAGTCATCTAGCATGAGAAAATATCTTGTAATTATCCATTCCAGTAGGGGGTATTTGAATATTACTTGTAGTAGACTCAAAATTAAGCTGTTTTATTGTTAATAGTGGAGCAAACTAGATGTTACTAAACAAGGTCTAGTTTTAAAAAAAGGCACAGAAAGCAAGTATTCACTTCCAACAAAGCAGCATTAATTGGTTGTGTGATGGGGAAGAGAGGAAATTAATAAGCTAAGCAGTTGAAAACGGCAGCAATACATAACAAACCCAGGGCCTCGGGCTTGCTAGGCAAGAGCCCTGCTACTGAGTACTACATTAATAGTACTCAGCTTCTTAAATATTAAGTCGTTAAACAAACCAAGAAGGGTAGGTGAAGGATAGAACAAAATGAAAATTACACAGTCCTGGCTTGTTGAAAAAATGTAGTAGTAAAGAATGGTGTTCCAAGTGTCGCAATTCAGTGATGAATGACAGTACCTGAGGAGGGAGCGAAAGAGGAGATCATTCTCATTGGAAACCTAGGGGAACAAGCTTCAGCATCGTCAATTGCTGCGTGAGTTGAGTTCAGGAATCTGTTCACAGGATTTGCAGGAAACTAAGGCCTTCCCTAAAAGGCAGACTTCACCACTGTGGGGATTCTCTAATCAGAGGAAAGCATCACTACTGTACAGGGTAGATAGGCCTGTCTACTGGAGACTGGCTGTTTTGTTTAAGGGAAAGTCTACTGCCAGTAGCACCCAAACAATACCAGAAACGGGGAGGAAATGAAGAGAATTTAAAATGAATTTTAAGGACAAAAATGTACTTTTACTTAAATCTGGTGATTTGTTGATAAACTTTTAAGCTTTTCTGAAAGACACGCATAGCTCAGATTTTATCCATACTGATCACAGTACGCTGATTCCATTTCTTCTTAGATGTCATGAAAACATAACAGGAAAATTAGCACATGGTTAGGCATGCCCTGGATTGGATGATGCATGTATAAACAGACTTGCATCCTGGTGCACTCAGAACAAAAGTACTTCCATGTCCTTTTTCTATAGTCACCATTTATCTTTGGTTTCTAATGTTTATAGAATACTGTTTTAGGATTGAGGAGTATCTTATATATTTCCATTGGTAGAGAGTTCTAATTTTATGTATTCTTTATTGGTCTTGAAATACGAATCCAAGTGTTTCAAACTCTAAAGTGATCTAAAAATGTCCATCTTGGTAAGTCTTCTCTTGGTGTCTCTACAAGCCCCTGCAGCCTTTACTTAGCATCCTCCAATAAGAAATTGTTAAAAGGAAACATATAACAATTGAATGCCTAATGCTACTATATATACATTCCATTTGGTCAGTGTTAACCCATTATAACACTTCAACCTTCTGCAGTAAGAATGCTTACAGTTATTTTAAGTACAGGCTTAAAGTTTAATTTTCGAGTGACAGAAACAGACCAAAGCAGTCTGGCCTCCTGAGTCAGAACTATATAGGTCAAGTGCCCAGGAGGTTTTTCTTTCTCTCTTGGTCATGTTTTTAAACATAAACATATACAAATATGGCCATATATTCCTAGTTCTTCTTTTTGCATAAAGAATTATCTGTGCCCTTTTTTAAAAAGTTAACTCCATATTGTGAAAATATATTCATGTTTTTATAGAGATTGTCCCATGCTTTTTTATAGTTGTATAATAATATTTTGTTATGCGAGTATGTCTTGGTATATTTGAATAGTCCCCTTTTGATAAATACCTGATTTGATGCTCCATTTCTTTAACATGTGCTAATTAACTTTTCCCATCTGTAGATGTACATGGGTTAATACAATGAAAAGCATCTGAGTTTGAGTAGCCTAAGTGTATGATACACTGGTTCAATGATTAAATTTATAAGCAGGGAACACAGGGTGTATAAGCTGGAGGAATGAATGTATCAGGTTAGACCAAAAAATTTAAACTTGTTGCTGTTGGCAATGTGAGATTAGAACAGTTTTTAAACAGGAAAGTAAAAGGATTAAAAAAAATACTTTAGGAAAATAAGTCAATGGTAAATTGAATATGAAGAGATAGCAGTCAGGAAGACCAATTAGAGAAATACTGGAATAATACAAACAAGAAATGATAAAAACATCTAATGTAATTTTGGCTTTTAGAGCAGAGAATTCAAAGGAATACAAATTTTTATAGAGAGTTTATGAGTAGAGGGAATAAGGTAATCTAGAAATAACTTATTGATTAGAGAAAACAATACAAATTTGGAAAGGAAATGGAAAAATTAATCTTTGTTTATTTGGCTATAGGCCAATGACTATATTTGGGACAAAGATTCTTCTAGCTAGTGAGCCTAAGGTACTGCAATATGGGTCATAAGGTAAAGTTTTAGAGTTCACCAATTCAATAGTCATGGGAGTAAGGGTGGTCTTTAAGTTGTATGGCCAGAGAGGACAGAGTTTTGAGAAAGACCATACAGTGTTAAGAGAAACAAGGTGGAAAGAACTTGGGAGCACAGTTAAGGAAGCTGAAGAAATAGTGTTGTAAAATTAATGTGCTTAACAGTATTAATTTTTTATGTGAGTTGAAAGAAAATGAAGTCTAGGAAATCTCTATTAATCTGGTTAATAGTGTTCCCAGAGTGAGGTGAGTGTGTTTTGGATATAACTTGAGCCTATTGTTGATGCAAGTACACACTTTTAACATGGTCACATTTTACACATTTTTTGTGAGATACTTTGGGACTGAGCCACTTAATTTGAGCATGAGAGGTGATGATGAGAGAGCTGTGTTGAGGGATACATGAGAGTATGTGGGATGGGTGTATGTCCTTGTGTCTCCTGACTCTGCTAGGTAGAGTGATCTGCCATTTTTTTTTTAATTCTTTTGAATGGGAGTAAATTAAGGTGACTCAAAAAACTAATACTCAAAAGCCCATATGAGTATTCTGTTACAGAGAAAGAGTACAGCTGAGCGAATGATACAGGATTGTTCTTTTTAATGTTGATAAAAGTGAGAAAATATGTGGAGACATGATGTTACACATATACTCTCTCTCTTCCTCCCTCTCTCTGTCCCTCCCTCTCCCTCCTTCCTTCCTCACTGTGTGTGTGTGTGTGTGTGTGTGTGTGTGTATGTGTGTATGTGTGTTTGTCTCTTCATGTGTGTAAAGATCTGAAAAAGGGTGGTAGCTGGAGAGAATGAATTCAGAATCTTAATTTTACAACACAGCTAACAATTCATGACAAGGCCTACAGCCTGGGTGACCTGTATTCCCAGACAGTTGCCCCTGTCTTGACCCTGTTTGTTTCTGGTTCAGTTGTCTGTGACCCTGAGGTGAAGCAAAAATAGAGGACAATTGGGAAGCTGGCCATGGACTACAAAATAAGCCTTCAATTGTCATTTTAATGGGTCTACCATTTACCCTAATTTAATTTCCTTACCTCCAAGAATATATCTTGTTTTGTAAGTTCACAAGCTGCCACATCATCCAGAAAAACTATTTTCCCTATCTTCTTCACACAAAGACTAAGATTATTCTTGCAACAGTAATCAAGATCTTCTGTCTTTGGCTTGCAAAGAAAATGCATTCAACTGTACTTGAAAGAGAAAATTGAAATTCTGCTACAGATGATAAAGGACATTCTCCTCCTTTTTCAATTTTGTCTGTTCATATCAGCTGAACTGCATTAATAGTAGCAAAGGGTGCCTGTTGCTAGTCATGGCAAATATTGCAACATTTGGTTGTGCCAAATTGTATGAAGTGTGTGGAGGTTTACTCCTCTTGCAACTCTGTGCCTTAAGCTTTCTTTTTTTCTTTTCTTTTTTTCTTTTTTTTGGTTTTTTGAGACAGGGTTTCTCTGTGTAGCTTTACGCCTTTCCTGGGACTCACTTGGTAGCCCAGCTGGCCTCGAACTCACAGAGATCCGCCTGGCTCTGCCTCCCGAGTGCTGGGATTAAAGGCGTGCGCCACCACCGCCCGGCAAGCTTTCTTTCTTCTTGCATTGTTTTTCTATTCCCTTTAATTAATTTATGTTTTTGAGTGCTATATGGTACAAAATGAACCAGGAAAACAGCCTTTAGAAGGTTCTCCCACTAGGTTTAATAGCTGAGCAACTGTGAATCTTCCAAAAAATCATCTCATGTGTGATTGGCTTGCTTATCTGCCTGCTGTAGCCATTCTACATTACTGTTAATCACTTTAGGAAATAGTCCAATAGACTTATTAGAATGCATAACTGCAGCTTTAATTATTTATGTATCTATCTAGTATGGTAGCCATGAAATGACCACTGAGTACATTTATTCAGAGTACAACCATCTCAGAAAGCATTTAAAAATAAAAGTAGATTGGTGTCTTGGAGATAGTTCTATAAACAACACAGGATATACTAGAATTTTCTTTTTCTCCTAAGAGTGTCTCATAACCATTGCAGTTGGGAAACCATGGTCAAATTTAGAGAAAGGAAAAGATAAGGATAAGGTAAAATTTTCATATTCATAGTAGGGATTTAATAAATAAGTCTTTTTGTTAAACCCATAATAGGAAGTCAGTGGCACAAGTCTAAGCAAAATGAGAAGTTTGAATATTTTATTTTTAGATGAGTCTAGCTGCTTTTTGGCATACTTAGATTATTGCTTTCTCTAGAGGCCTTATTGTATTTTATCTTTTTCCTCTAAATTTACTCTTAGGAGATGAAATTAATTGTCACTGAGTTTTAATTGGTAATGATGGTGATGTTGGGGAAGAATGCTTTGAGAACAGTCAACTCTATTTCAAGTTGAAATGTAATTATTTTCTAGTTAAGTGAATTTTAATTAATAGTGTTTCCTTCATTGAGATCCGCATTTCATGCAGCCTGAAGCTTATACAATTTGAAGAACCTTAAAATAATTAATACAAATATTTATATATATACTTTCATAGACTTACAGTGAATATAGATATGTGTTAAAATGACAAATACAATTAAATGCAGAAACATTAATACTTCTAAATTTTTTCTTTACATTTTTAAAATCGCATACAATATATTTTGATCTGACTTATTCCCTTCCCTCAACTCCTTCCATACATTTCACCACCTTAATGCTCACTTAATTTCATGTTCTTTCTCTCCAACAAACAAAAACAAGGAGTCTAATTTGTCTTGTTCATATACTCTTGGGTGTGGGGCCTGCTCTGTATTGTGTGTAGTCCATATATACCTAGTGTCATTTTATTGAAGAATACTGATTGTCCCTAATCCAACAGCAATCTAATGGCAGTAGATCCTTGTCTAGTGATGGCACTTTGTAGCTACCTTCCCTCCCCTATCGTAGGACTTTGACTGGCTTGAGTTTTGCAGGTCATGTACATGTTGTCACAGCCTCTGGGCTTTCTTATGTGCATTTGTTGTGTCAGGGAAATGCTGTTTCCTTGAAGTCATCCACTGCTCTTGCTCTTAAAATCTTTTCATGCTCTCTTCTGTATGTGTGTGTGTGTGTGTGTGTGTGTGTGTGTGTGTGTGTGTGTATGTGTATGTATGAATGAGTCTTGAGGGGAGTGTTGTGATAAAGAGATTCCCATTTAAGCCTGAATATCCCAAAGTCTAATTCTCTGCATGTTGATTAGTTGTAGGATTCTGTATTAACCGCCATGTACTAAAAGAAGCTTTTCTGATGAGAGTTGAACAGTGCATTGATGTATGGGTATAGCAATATGTCATTATGTGTCATTCTATTACTTTGTTCTTTTAGCAGAGTAATAATAGTAGGCTTTCTCTTAGGGCCCATGACATAACCTCAAGTTCTTGGCCTCATTGACAGTGTTAAGTATGGGTTCTGTCTCATGAAGCCAGCCTTAAATTAAAAAAAAAAAATGTTGGTTATTCCCATAACATTCATACCACTATAGCATCATTGCACCAGCAGGCATATCTTGCTAGGTAGGCTGCTCATGCACCTTGCAGTGCTTATAGCTGGGTGAGACTGATGATTTTTCTCCTCGGTTACCATGTATAGCACCTTATGAAGCCTAGCCTGTAGAAATAAAGATTTCAGTTGAATAGCAGCTAGATTTTTTCCATGTTCTGTGACATAAGTATCTGGTGTCTTCAATAATAGGGTCTTATTGTCAAATTCGGAGGGTAACAGATAGTTTTGACATAGACTATAGTTTGAGAGGAGTTGCTTCAACCCTCTCTTGGCCAACAACTTATATTCCATATTTTTAACTAAATACTACTTGATGCCTTCGTTCTATAATTTGTATTTTTATTTTGTTCTGTAGTCCAGCTGTGCCTGTTATTTGTAACCCTTCTGCCACTAGCTTCAACATGCCAGGATTATAGACACATGATACTTACTAGGCTTGCTTGGCTTAATTTGTACATTGAAAAGCATAGTTAGCATTTTTGTTAAGTTGTATGTATACCCTTCTTCTGTGTCATCATTTTTTTGAAATTCTACATCTTTGACTTTATTCAGAAGTTCTTGCTCAGATTCTTTCCTGTCCACATATAAACTCATGCAGACTTCAGCGTTCTGCGATTTTATTTCACTCCATCATCCACAGCTGGAGCTGCCTGCCCCACAAGCCAGTCTTGCTTGGCCAAACTCTTACCATCCTGAAAATGATGAGCCATATTAACAAAACATTTGTTTATTTAATCGATTCATCACTCAGGCTTTAATGCATTTATCCCATTTTTTTTCTTGGTTCTGTACCTGGATCCAGGTGAAGAATAAAGAAATTTAAAGGACAAACTTTTGTTTTTAAGAGTTCATAGACTAGAAGAAATAAATAGTTTATAATAAAGTTCTACAGCAAAGTATAAACAAAAGAGTAGAGATAATTCAGCTTGCCAGAATAATGGATATTACTTATTTTTTTTCAAAATATTTTCCAAGAAACAATCATCCTATAAAAGGATTTTATAGTCAATAAGCATGAAATATCTCTGTGCTCTTACCAAGTTAAGTATCTAAGATTATGTTTCCCCAAGAAAACTATTAAACTATGTAGATGTCACCTAGATTTATTTGTGACCTAAAATGATTTTTACAACAAATACTCCAATAATGGGTGTGTTATAATGACCTATTACAAACTTGATTTTCCATATAAGGTTACTTTAACTTATTTTCTGTATAAGGAATCTTTTTTGTTTCCCTTCTATTGATTGACGCTGATGTGAAGTGAAAAACTAGTTTGGGATTAAAGAGGCAAATATTTATAAATCACCTTTCCAAATACCCAAAGCTGATGGCAGTTTCCCCACAGCAGGCAATAATGCATGTCTACATGGGCTTCAGTTTCTGTTTTTTTAGCCAAGGCAGTAGACACCTCTTTGTTAAATCTGTTACAGACATGTAGTTATTATCAGAGTCAAGAAGATGTACAGGCTGTTACACTTGGCTTCTCTGGGGAAAGATGATTTCTCCCTTTAGTACTGGTATGCTTAGTAGCTGTTTATTAGAACTTGTGGATTTTACTTGATCATGTACTTTTCCCCAAAAGGCACTTAATGATGGCTAAAAATACTTTTAACTGAAAAGGGTGAAAGAATAAGGAAATGAACATATAGAACATGTCCTTTATACAGAACAGTAACAAAAGAACCATACTTATGTAAGAGATTCATTTATTTTCTTCACTGCATCACAATAGCATGCTTGCAATTTGATTCTGTTTACAATGAAGCTTAGCTCGGCAGAGCCGAAACCCTGAAAAGTGTGTGTGTGTGTGTGTGTGTGTGTGTGTGTGTGTGTGTGTGTGTGTGTGTGTACGTGTGCGCTCGAGCTCGAGTTTCAGCCTGTGCTGAATATCTGTCATTCATCAGTGCTACTGACTGAAGGAAAAGTTAAAGAAACAAGACTGGGTTAAAGGCTAAGCAGACTAACCAATAATAACATTACATTGCATTCTATGTCAGCTCCATATTTCAAAGGGTTAGTAAATTGAATTTAAGATTGTATCCTTTGGCCAGGGTCTGAAGTCAGCTAGGACATAATGACTTTAGACATGTGATATAAAAGTGTGTTTATTCAGTTTATTATTTATTATTAAAAGTACAGTTTATTCAGGTGACTTCGTATCTTCCCCTAGTTTCCCATTCGTCTCTGTGCTCCTCCTTTTTAGTCCTGTCTACTGGATCATCTTTTAAACTAAAAACTGTGGAGATCTGAGAACCATCCTTTGACCTCTTCTATTCTTTCTACTAAACTCACCTTGTGATTGTTTTGTGACTGTCTACATGCTGAAACCTTCCCAGAATCTTTCTCTTGATCTTCAGACTTATTTCTAGTTGTCAACCTACATTTAAACTCAAGTTCTTGGTTATTCCTACTAAATGCTTCCCTACAGTGCTTTATTGTAATAACTCCTAACATTTAGTTGCCCAAATTAAAATAAATAAATGGCATGACACACATTGTCATTCATGGTCTCACACCCCACATATGCAAAATTGTTTGTTCACAACTTTAGAAATTCCTCTACAATCTGACCACTCCTCTGTTTACAATGTTGATCTCTTTGAGCATAAGCTTGTCACACTTCACAGACTGTCCTGAGAAAATAGCATTCATCTTGTTTTTCTCTGTATCTTTATCTGTTGTGGTGGTATTGTGTTCCCCAAAATATTGTGTACCTTAATAAACTTATCTGGAGTCAGAGAACAGAAAAGCCACTAGTTAGGCAGTGATAGCACACACCTTTAATCCTAGCATTCCAGAGGCAGAAATCCATCTGGGATCTCTGAGTTCAAGACCACATTGGAAACAGCCAGGCATGGTGACTCATGCCTTTAATCCCAGAAAGCAAGCCTTTAATCCTAGGGAGTGATGGTAGAAAGCAGAAAGATATATAAGGCATGAGGACCAGAAACTAGAAGCATTTGGCCTAGTTAAGCATTTGGCTGGTTAAGCATTCAGGATTTCGAGTAGCAGTTCAGCTGAGAGCCATTGGGATGAGGACACAGAAGCTTCCAGCCTGAGGAAACAGGACCAGCTGAGGAACTGGTGAGGTGAGATAGCTGTGGCTTGTTCTGTCTCTCTGACCTTCCAGTATTCACCCCAATAACTGGCCTCGGGTTTGATTTTATCAGTAAGAACTTTTAAGATTCATGCTACAATCTGTTGTCTATATCTAATATCTAGGACCTATGAGAAAAGGCATTGCCAGATCGTCTTCTTTTCGTATGATCAAAAATCTAAAGTAGCCTGGCCTAGGAATCGTACACATAGGCATGCTGCAATAGTTAAGAAATCCATGAACAAAGCATCAGTTATATTCTTGAGGCTCCAGTTGCTTAGTGCATCATCTTTTCTGTTGTGCTAGGCAATAGAAGTATGACCATAGTCACATCTATTATAATTGTCAGCCAATTGGCCAGATCTAGCATTTAGCAGCTAATCTCTGGTAGAACAGAAGCCAGAAGTTTGGGATTATGAAAATATGGCAAGTACTGAGGATGGCCTGCACTTAGTGTTCTGCTCAAATGTACTGCAGTGACATAAATCTTCAATACTTATTACAGATTCTACTTTCTGAGGGATTATGTCTGATTCTGTTACTTGTGTAGCTGAATTCACTGGCTGTGAGGTGTGGGTACTTAGGGAACTTCTCGACTGACTGGTTTTGGCATTTTGTCCTTTGCAAAAATCATTTTCTTTATAAAAGTAATACAGGGCAAATTAATCAGGAAATACTGAGTAATAATTATAGAAAAACATAAATTATTCTAAAGAAATGACCATTGTTAACATTTTTATATGTATCTTACACATTTTAGTTTTAGGGTGTGTATTTACATGACAATGTGATTGAAATAAGATAACAGTTGTGGAGGTCTCTGCAAACACCAGGGTTTACAGAGTAATGATCCACATGAGGCAAGAGGAAATCTGGTTCAGCATGACTCAGTAACTGGTTTTGGTTCAAACTTCGAGAGTCTGACACCGAGCAGTTTATTTTAGGCATATTTAAATACAGTACAATTTTGGAAAAAAATTCCTGGTCACAGTTATCTCATTCCCCTGTGCACAATAGAGCTTAATTCATGACTGCATCAAAACTCTTTTGCATAGTACATGTGACCTTTTCCATAAAGATGGGTTCTATAGCTTAAGGGTCTAGGGGAGGATCTGGTGTTGTCTCAGTCATACAGATAGCATAGAGGTAACTAAGCTATAAAGAACATGTAACATCTCCCCTAAGGACAGGTTCTAATTACTGAGAAACAATGCTCATGATAAAAGTCTAGAGACTCTAATACACACACACACACACACACACACACACACACACACACAGAGAGAGAGAGAGAGAGAGAGAGAGAGAGAGAGAGAGAGAGAGAGAGAGAGAGAGAGAGAGATACAGAGATACAGAGAGATACAGATACAGATACACAGAGATGGAGATATAGCCTAAACCTACAGATAGCCCAGGTCAGTAGGCTATTAACTACATGCACTCCAAGCCTTCTGGGTAGAAAACATTGAAGACAGCCCTGTATGTTAGCATTCCTTGTTTTCCTAGTGTGTATCTGTGAGCACAAGAACCTTGTGCCTTCTACAGTTATGGACACTATTTGATTTTAGAGCTCTTTGTTTTTAGTTTAAATAAGCTTGAAATAGCTGAAGGAATTTAACTTTCTCATTACATGAGTTACTCTTCAAGACATTGCTTTTATGGTAAATTGCAATGCATTTTATCCACATTGCCATTACTGGGTGCTTGATGTTCACAGCAGATGTCTTTTCATACTTTCAAGCCATTCAGTAATGTTTGTGAAATAATGGCTCAGGGCTCTTGTATACCTTGTTTTCCAGTTTACAAGTATGTTAGTGAGACAGGGCAGTGAAGTGTTGCAAAATGGAATTTAATGAATTAGGTCAAGAGTTGGAAAAAGTGGAGTATCCTGAACTTCCAGAACACTAGAATAAGTAATACTGTGGTACCAGGTTTAGTAGTCAGAGGGAGAGTTCATTTCTAGCACTGCTTGTGACAAAGCCTAAGCCTTAAGGAAACTGATAAATACACAATAAAACCATATATGAAGATCTAAGGGAGATGTTCAAAGTCCCGTTTGAATGTCTTATATGCCTAGTGAAAAAAAGGAAATGTGGCAGTTTGTAAGGATAGTCTCACTAGCTGTACCCATGGATCTTTCTTCCTTGGTTTATTTAATGGAACATGATCATTATAGGAACAACAGAAAGTACAGAGGTTGTTGCTCTGCTTATCTTTCTTTTCTCTCTTTTTCTGTTTTTTTGTTTTGTTTCTATTGTGTAGCTTTGGCTTCTCTTACAACGAGACCAAGTTGTTGAGCTCACAAAGGCTTCCCAAGCACAGGGATTAAAGGTGTGTTCCATTATGCCCAATTGCTGCTATGCTTATCTTTTTTTTTTTTTTTTTTTGGTTTTTCGAGACAGGGTTTCTTTGTGTAGCTTTGCGCCTTTCCTGGAACTCAATTGGTAGACCAGGCTGGCCTCGAACTCACAGAGATCCACCTGCCTCTGCCTCCCGAGTGCTGGGATTAAAGGCATGTGCCACCACCGCCCGGCGCTGCTATGCTTATCTTAAAGTATCCTTTGGTATTTATGGTATTTGGTGAGGTGATAACAGGGGTGGGGGATTAGGGGGAGGGATATTTGGAAGTGGATGAAATATAAAAAAGAGACAACCAAAGAAGCAGTATCAATGTAATATAAAATTCTTAAGGAAAAGCCGGGCGGTGGTGGCGCACGCCTTTAATCCCAGCACTTGGGAGGCAGAGCCAGGCGGATCTCTGTGAGTTCGAGGCCAGCTGGGCTACCAAGTGAGTTCCAGGAAAGGCGCAAAGCTACACAGAGAAACCCTGTCTCGAAAAACCAAAAAAAAAAAAAAAAAAAAAAAAAAAAATTCTTAAGGAAAATTATATCAATCTCCCCATTATCACTTTTAGCTAAACTGTATATGTCAGTGATTAGAAAAGAAATACTACATGTAAAGGACATCCAAATTTTAAGCTGGCATGAACACACTAGAAGTAGAAAATTCAGAAGGCCAACATTTAAATGTGATTTATTTTCCTTCAGAAATCACTGAAGTCTTAGTAGAATGTAGGCGCCCTGTCAAGATACAAAAGTCTTTGTCTCAATGGAAATCAACCGAGCTCTCACAGTGAATGCTAAGGGGCACCACTTTGCTATTCCTATTGTGCTTCTAATGCACAGTACACAGCATGGGAGTTATTGCTTATCAGTAAAGTCAAGATTGTCACTGTGAAATGCTGTTTTCCAGATGTTTGAGTCATTAAAAGTAGTATCAGCACAGCAAGCATGCAAGCCATTTGGGGCATCTACATCTTCAGCAGGGGCTGGCAGCCTACTGGTCTTTTCCCTGATTAATGGCTCCAAATAGGAATGAGGCATTTCAGGAAGATGACAAGACTCGTTGACCAGACCATCTTTCCCCTTTGATTTCATTCTTCTGCTTGTTTGCATGTGGCATAAAGCAGCTAACTAATGGCACGAGAGAACTAAGGAAGAGTCTGGTATAAACATTTTTGTCTTGTGTTTGGGTTAACCAGTCTGACTTGATTGTCACATACCAACATGTGGCATTTTTTTTTTTTTTTTGGTTTTTCGAGACAGGGTTTCTCTGCGTAGTTTTGCGCCTTTCCTGGAGCTCACTTGGTAGCCCAGGCTGGCCTCGAACTCACAGCGATCCGCCTGGCTCTGCCTCCCGAGTGCTGGGATTAAAGGCGTGCGCCACCACCGCCCGGCCCCATGTGGCATTTTTTTAAGTACTTCTTTGTACGTGATATTGGAGGAACCTTATAAAACTCAAATGTTGGTTAGTAGGCAGAGTTCATATAAAGGATATGAGGCAACCTTTTCCTGCTTTCTTATAGATACAAATCCACTGGGACGAGAACAAAGTTCTGCTCCTTAAGTCTGCATTCATTTGTTCTTTCTGTTTGCCGTTAGGCTAGGAGGATACAAGTGAAAAATGCACATAAAAATTGCATGGCCTAAAATCCTTCCCAGAAAGCCAAGCAATCAAGTAGATTAGTGAAGAGGCCATGGAATCAATTCCCTTCTCCCCTCAATTTCTACATTCTTTCCTTTCTTTTTTCCACTTTTATGTATGTATATATGTATGTATGTATATATTATTAAGCACTTCTTGGTGTCAAACACACATAAGGGTGCTTGCTTTTATTCGAATTATATGCTAATTGAAAAACAAAAGGAGACATTATGGTGTTGTTGGGAAGACTTCTTCCTGGAATATAAAATACACATCTGTGAACTTTTTCCACAATTAGCAGTTTATTCAGTAGGTCCACTCCTTGTACACAGGGGTTTTCTTGTTCCTTTAACCAACTGTTACTGGTCTATATGCAGCTTTTCCTTACACTGAATTTCTGGTTTCTCATTTTACTGTCTGAATGGCTGGAAGTAGATTGCAGGTTTCTCTCTGCTTCTGCTTGAGAAATAATTCCATCTATAATTACTTTCTCTTTCTGTAAGTTTTTGTTTGAACATATTTTATGACATTTTAATTTATTTGTCATGGCTGTTATTCAACAACGAGTTCTTTTTTTTTTTTCTGGTTCTTTTTCATTAACCTAAAACTCTTTGAACTTTTTGAACCTAAATATAGATATGTACATAATTATGTGTTAGAAAATTTGTAACTTTTCAGCTGTCCTTTGCAGATCTTGTCTGCTGGCTCTGGCATCTGAGGACCTAAAAGAATGGGGCAGACTATAGTCTAATGCTGCAGACAACTTATTGCAGGTTCAGTGGGCTTTTATACATAAGTAGAACAAAGAAAACAATGATCCAAAGAAGGTAGTTTGAGTTCAGACAAACATGATCAGAAAAACATGTAAATAAATGTCAGTAAGCACCTACAAATATTAACAGAGCAGCCCTGTCCCAATTTTCTCAGGCCAGACCAATTTAAGCACAATTGCCTGGCATGTGCCATTCATTATATCTGAGAAAGTGCAATAGCAAGGCAGAAGGCCATATCTAGATTCAAGGTACACTGACTAGATTGGGTTCTGTAGCTATGTTCTGACGTCCAACAAGAATAAAATATCTTATAAATTGAGTGTCAATGTTTGTCACAGAACTAGTTATAGTAGTTTTTCCAGAGTGACATGGAGAGGACAGACATAGTAATGCTGCTGTTTCTTTCTGAAAACACATTGAAATTCTCAGATAGGGCACTGTGAAGAATTAGAATTTAAACAAAGTAATTGTGTGTGTGTGTGTGTGTGTGTGTGTGTGTGTGTGTGTGTGTATACACACATCTTTACAAACATGTAGCTAGGTACAAATTAATATAATAGGAAACATTATTTTAATGAGAAAAGGTAGAGAGTGCTAAAAATTGCAAATTAGAGATGTTATTTAGGTAAATTAAGGCATGATCAACATATAAAGTAAAATATCAAAACTAAAATGTAGTTTGGGGGAAAACATGAAGTAAATAATAATAATAGTTGACAAAATCATTGAAAGCAATTGATGATCTCCTTCTCATGGTTGAATATGTCTTTCTTTCTTTTTTTTTTTTTTTTTTTTTTGGTTTTTCAAGACAGGGTTTCTCTGCGTAGTTTTGCGCCTTTCCTGGAGCTCACTTGGTAGCCCAGGCTGGCCTCGAACTCACAGCGATCCGCCTGGCTCTGCCTCCCGAGTGCTGGGATTAAAGGCGTGCGCCACCACCGCCCGGCAAATATGTCTTTCTAGAATAAAAAAAAAAACACTACTAAGATAGAAGATCAATTTAATTCTTCTCAGTTACTACTGCTCTTACCTAGAACTCGGTCTTTGGTATGAAATTGACTTTGATGCTTTCACTTGAGATTTTTAATATTGATATATTTACTTTTAGCAACAGTAAGAAGTAATTGAACTAACTTTATTTTTATATAAAACTGGAGCCTTAAAATCAGCTGCCATAGAGAAGCTTGTTTTAAATGTGTCAGAAATGAAATCATTTTTCATTTTTCTGTTCTTCACAAGTAATGAGAGAATAGTACAGTAATACTGATTCGATATCAGTAGAAAAAGGGCTAATCATGACTTCATGTAGTGTTCAGGAAAATGACAAGACTCTGTCTGCTTCTGTTCTCCTATGTACTATGCAGGACCCTGTTTTGTATAACATTAATAGTGGGTTCTTTTTAGCTGCATGTAATATTATTTGGACTTTTGCAAAACTATATTATACTGGGAAAAAACACAGAGAACTCTTGTTTAAGCCATACTATCAAAGTAGAGAATGTTAAAACTGTAGACTCCTTTTATCAGAACATTTTTTTTGATAGATTAATGTAAATGTTTACCCAAACCAAAAGTTCATTTACAGTATAGATCCAGTTGAATCCCTGAACTTAGTTTGTGTTTCAGGGTAATTTGTCAGGTTTATATGTCTACTGGCACAGTTTGTAGTGTCATTTAGACATTTTATAGGTCGAGTTGAGAAAATAAATCAACCTTTGTCATCCTTTGTCTCTTGTTTTTGAGATGTGGCAGGAGTACATGGTGAATAAAAAGCTAAGTAAGATAATTACCCTCTTTTTTCCTTTCACAAAGAATTTAAGATAACATTTCAACTGCCATGTAAGTGATACTTCTAAACAGAAAGTAGTGTAATTTTAGCTCTCAAAATGATATTCTTGTTATGTCAGATAACTGTATCTAATATTCAAACTTTTAAGTAAAATAAATTCTGCCTATGATCTTTTGCATCAGCCTCCTCTTCCCAATATTTGGTCAACAATTTGCCTGGAATTAGAACGGGAGAGAAATATAATATATAAGAGAAGTAGAATCCATGTTAAAGATGTGCTTAGTTGCTGGTCCCAGATTTTTATGCTTTTTGTTTCTTGTTAGATTGAAGAATGTGCATTTCCATACATTTGCCTGATTTTTTAATCAAATGTTTAAAATTATGGTATTTCTAATTATCAACAGTAAGGAAAAATAGAGCTTACTTTATATATAAAATAAAATACTTTGAAATTGTTTAAGTGAAATATATTTATTAAGTGTATATGAGAAATTGTGTGTGTGTAGTGAAATGTATCTGAAAAATTAAATATTCCCATATTATTGTAGTATTTTTTCAATGAGTCTTCTGATTAAGGAGGACAAAATTAGTCTACCATATGTAAACAATGGTCAGTCTTCACCCAACAATATCTTGTTGTTGGAGTATGGAAGCAGTTCAGTCATATGATTTAGATTAGTGGTTCTAACCTGTGGGTCATGACCTCCTTGGGGGTTGTATATCAGATATCCTACATATTGTATATTTACATTGTAATTCATAACAGTAATAAAAATACAGTTATGAAGTAGCAGTGAAATAATTTTATGGTTGGGTATTGCTGGTTCTGCAGTTGGGATCCTGCTGTCTCTGATCCCAGGGGCAGGGGGTGGGCAGACACAGAACCAAGGACATAGGCTCTAGGAGAAATACAAACAATCTTGTTTACTAAAAAAGGGCTGAGGTATTTATGCTGTTTGGTGGGCTTTGCTTCTAGCCACCATGGCATTTCTTGGTTTGGCACTGGTTCTTATGTTGGCAGTTGTCATTTTGGGGGTCTGGTTTCAGGCTCCTTTGGGTCAGGATGCTACTATGCATGTCATAGCTCTTTGCTTAAGGCATGCCTCAGTGCTTTCTGCCTTATCTGCCTCAGTTGAGGAATTGTATTAAAGGGTCTCAGCATTAGGGAGGTTGAGAACCAGTGCTCTAGATAGTGTGACCAAAGCCTGTGTGGGCAGCCTCAGTCTCTTACTTATTAATATGTACCCTTCATTAACCAATAATACTGTGTGCTTTCAAAATTTATCAGAGACTATATAAAGCATAGCTAATCACACATGAAGCTGATTTTCAATGCGATGAATGTAGCTGAGAATGCCTTCTGCTTTGGGAGAAACATCAATAAGACATCACAAGAGAATCAAAAGAACTGACCATATAGTATTTGGTTGTTACAGCAATGAAATATGTGCTGGTTTGAATGAGAATGTTCCCCACAGGCTAGGCTTGTATATTTGAATATTTGGTTCCCATTTGGTGGACTGTTTAGGAAGGTTTAGGAGGTGTGGCTTTGTTGGAAGAGGTGTGTAACCAGGGGTGAGCTTTGAGGTTTAAGAAGCCCACTCCAGGCCTAGTCTATCTGTCTCCCTGTCTCCATCTTGTGGATAAGATGTAAGCTCTCAGCTACTGCTCTAGCACCAGGCCTGCTTGTCTGCTGCCATGCTCCCCACCATGGTGGAAGTGGACTAACCTGAAACTGTAAGCAAGCCTCCAATTTTTAAAAAGCCTCTTCTTTTTATTGATGGCCTTGGTTGGTATCTCTTCACAGCAAGAGAAAAGTAACTTAAGACAGAATATAAATTGAAGAGCACACAGATCTCATTTTTTTTGTTTTTCTTTTTAGTTTTATTGCAGTAAATGTTACAACTGAAAAATTTAGTCCTAGTGAAGTTTTCCTGGGTGAAAATCTTCTCATTATTTTTTCTTTTGAGATCTTTTTCTTCATGACAGTGGAAACACCTCAGCTTTGCCTGAGACATATTTTGTGGAACTTGAAAATATGACAAAGAAGCAAATCTTGATTTTTTTCCCTCCTCCTAGTTATGTTTCTTTTATTCAGAAAAATAAAATATGCAGTAGATTTTGGCTTTATGTCTTAAATTATCCATTTAAATAGATTTTTTTAAAAGAATTTTAACCAAATATATAAGCTTTTAATAAAAAATGAGGTGGATATTTGTATATTCTTTTATTTGAACCAGTGCATAAAATAGTATGTAATCTGGAAGCAAATATAGTTTTGTCTTTGGCAGCTATCCTGTTCTAGACCATTTATTTACCCACTGGATAGCAAATTGAATATTATAATAACTTGATTAATAGAATTTAGATAAATTAAATACAGGACAAAATAATGCATTTACTAAAGTAATAATAGAATCCATTAAACTATTACCATATTCTTAGTATTTCTGTTTTTTTTTTCTACTTCACTAACACAAACCCTTGTAAGTTGAGGGCTCATTGATATTCATATTTTACAGACATGAGAAATAAGGATCTGTAAATTTTCCAAGTTACACAACGAGGATGTGATGATGACATAAACCTGGATTCTAACATCCTGACTTCTGAATTCAGTCCTTTAACTCTCTGCTGTAAAATGGCATTAGTCACATTTTTGAATAAGTTCCTTCTGATTATAGAACTAAAAGTCAAAGTTACATATTCCTGGAAACTAGATAAAAGTATATAGTGCTAAAATTGTAATTAAATTCATGAATAGAATAGAACCAGACAGGACCTTTTTCCTGCTTAATTGAGAGTTCATCCATTGTTCTTTTTTAGTACCATTTTCAGACAAGGAAAGTAGAGCTCAAAGATCTGAAATGTCTTTTTTGAGATTAAAGAGCTCATAAATGCCAAATTCATAGTTTGAATACAGATCACTGACTCCTAACATCTGTGGCCCTTTTGGTAAGAATTTTTGAGTCAGATAAAGAGATCAGGGGCCAGAGAACCAGCTAGCTTGCTAAAATGCCTGCTTAACAAACCCGAGGACCAGAGTTTAGATCCCCACCACCCATCTAAGAGATGAGTGTGCTCCTGTAATCCCGGTGCTGAGGAGGAGGAGACAGGAGGATCCTTGGGTTTCTTGGCCAGCCAGTCAAGTGGCACCAGTGAGCTCTGGGTTCAGGACCAGACCCTGTCTCAGCTGAGGTGGATAGCCATGGAGAAAGACACCCAGTGTTGTTCTCCAGCCTCCATGTGCATGCACACATGATGGAGTGCTTGAATCAAGATTAGGAAAATAAAGTGGTTATGCTTGGGGCTAAGGCAATAGGGGAAAGGAAGAAGGTTGGTAGGGTAGGGGTCCACAGGTTTACATGGAAAGGAAACAGTGGCAAGAGATAATCACATACTACGTGAAACACAGAAGTGTTCTCCAATCTCACACTGTTAATAACACCCATGGCTAAATGATTATTTACCTAATCGTGAATACTTTATCACACTTAGACACTTGCAGTCAGGATAATACACTGTTCAAGAAAGAGTATGATTTGCATCTAAGCCAATGATTCTAAAATTGAGGTTCTGGGTCTTCCAGTTCCCAGAGGAATAAACAGGATTGTGACTTTTTCTTTTTGAGAAGTAAGCAGCATTTATGTCACAAGACTGTGGTGAGACTTAGGTGATGGTTAGTTTCCTTTACTTGACACTGTCTAGATTCACCTGGGAAGACAGTCTCAAATAGGGATTAGCTAGATCAGATCGGCCTATTGCTGAGTCTGCAGGAATTGTCCTGATTAAAGGTATGGGAGGACAAAGCCTGTTAGGAACATCATTCCCTGGGTTTAATTTAGGTCCTGGATTGTGTAAGAGTGGAGAAAGTGAGCTGAGTTGCATTCACTGTCTGCCTCTGACTGTAGATGTGGTATGACCAGTTTTAGGTTTCTACTTTGACATCCCTGTTGTGATAGACTATAACCTGAACTTGTGGGCTAAAATAAACTCTTGCCTAAATTTTTTTGTTTTTGTTTTGTTACAGGTGTTTTCATCACAGCAGTAAAAATGAAACTCTACTTCATGTTTGTGAAGTGGCCTATCATTTTTGTCCTATATGATAGATTGCTATGAACATATGCCTTGATTTCTAACTCTGCCTTATATCTCAAAGGAGTACGACACCTTTATGTCAATTCTTGTATGCTAGGGCTCTGATTTTTAATTCTTGCAAACCTGTAACCCAAACATGTGAACATGTACATATGCTTATACCACATGCACATGAAATTATCAGAATTTTCAGCAATTGGGGATAGGGGCGGAGCTATTTTTTATAAAAGCCTCTTGTTCATAGAAAATGCTTGATTATTCTACTAGGATGTTCCATCTTATACCAAACAAAATAAGTACATTTGGTCTAACTCTGAGATACATCAATTTAAAGTTCTAAAACCATGTGTGTGTGTTTTATCCTTTAATGTTTAAAATGTACTAAATATTGATCCTATCTCTTCAAGCAGTGGTTGAAACACACATGGTACCTTAGCATGTTAGACAAAGGATTTTAAACTAGAAGTGATAATGTAGTACTATTCATTTTGTTGGGAGGTCAGTGAGGTGAAGAAGTTAAGATGTGAGTTCTGTTTCTAACATGCTGTTTTTATGCGTCTTTCCTCTGTATTTATGTGTCAATCATTCCCTCTCTTTGATACAGTTCTCTGCTTCACTTTTGTTCGCTGGGCAAAGCTTAACCTTCCATTTTCTTCTCTGTGCAGATCTCTTGTCTTATGAAGCATTCCTTTCTTATGTGGAAGAGATGAATCTACTAATCTTTTGTTTTTGTATCACGAGTTGCAACTTTAATACTCCAGTATTTCAGTCATAAGTGACTTTCCTGTCTTTTACTAGACTCTATATATGAAGGCATATGAAGGCATTCCCGGCCCAGTCCTTCCTTATGTGGTATTTTACCATTAAAAATGAGCACTCTGCAAAATTAAAAAAAAAAAAAATGCTTTCTAGGTTTTTTGTTTTTTTTTTTTAGGAAAAATCCAAGAAATTTTAATAATTCAGCTTTTAAGGATATAGTGTAGCATGAATCTTAAAAGTTCTTATTAATAAAAACAAACTCAGAGCCAGGTATTAGGGTGAACGCTGAATGATCAGAGAAACAGAACAAGCAACAGCTTCCTCACCTCGCCAGTTCCCAAGCTGATCCTGTTTCCTCAGACTGAAAGCATCTGTGTCCTCATCTGAATGGATCTCAGCTGAACTGCTTCTCGCAAGCCTGAAAGCTTAACCAGGCTCTAGTTCCTGGTCCTCACACCTTTCTGCTTTCTGCCATCACTTCCTGGGATTAAAGGCATGTGTCGCCATGCCTGGCTGTTTCCATTGTGGCCTTGAACTCACAGAGATCCAGATGGATCTCTGCCTTTGGAATGCTAGGATTAAAGGTGTGTGTATCATCATTTACTGGCCTCTATATCTAGTGGCTGTTCTGTTCTCTGACTCCAAATAAGTTTATTAGGGTGCACAATATTTAGGGGAACACAGTATCACCAAAGGATAGTTTCATGGTAATTAAATGTAGACTTTGTATGATTTATTTTCTCCATAAGAAGACTTTTAATGTTGATAATAGATTTGAAGTTTAAAGAAGGCAGTGTTTAACATGAATTGGCATCCAAACAACTATTTGTTTAGCTGTGTAAATCAATTGCTTTAATTAAAAAAAAAAGTGTGTGTGTGTGTGGGCACGCATGTACCACAACACATGTGGAAAGTCAGAGGACAACTTTCGGGATTCAACTATCTCAGTTCATCGTGTTAGCCTGTGGATTGAACTTAGGTCATCACATTTGGCAGAAAGAGTTTTACCTGCTGAGCCCTGGACTAGTTTCTTTTTTTTTTTCCAATTTTTTAAAATTAATTAAATTTTTTATTTATTTTACATACCATCCACAGTTCCCCACCACCACCTCCATTCTACCTGCCCCTCATCTACTCCTCAGAAAGGGTAAGGAGTCAACAAAGCATGGCATACCAAGTTGAGACAGGACTAAGCTCCTCCTCCCTGCATCAAGGCTGAGCAAGGCATCCCACTATAGGGAGTAGGTTTCAAAAAGCCAGCTTGTGTGCCAGGGATAGACCCTGGTCCCACTCTTAGGGGTCCCACAGACAGACCAAATTACACAACTGTCACCCACATACAGAGGGCCTAAGTCAGTCCAATGCAGTCTCCCTAGCTATTGGTATAGTGTCTTTGAGCTCCCAGGAATGCAGGTCACCTGTCTCTGTGGGTTTCCCCATCATAATCTTGACCCCCTCCTTGCTCATATAATCTCCTCCTCTCTTCAACTTGACTTCTGGAGCTCAGCCCAGTGCTTGGCTGTGGATCTCTGCATCTGCTTCTTTCCGTTACTGGACTAGTCTCTTAACAGTGGTTCAGCAGTGGGTTTGCTTTTTGTTGCCTTAAGAGGCATATACTCTTCTGTAGGGTGACTGAGGAAGACATTTCACAACACCACGGCAATCTTCAGTTGAAATTAAGCAAAATGCTTTTATAAACAGTTCAGCTTCAATGTCACTAAGGTTTGTTAAAAATGATGAGCTAATTCTGGGTGTTGATTTTTGCTGTCTGAATTAGGAGCAGATGCTTTGACAACATTCCCTGTATGCATGTGTGATCTTCATCTAATTCTCATCAATTAAACTTTGTGTCTTTTAGGCAAGTCATAAAGACAATAAAGGATTCAGCTAGTAATTAATTGATACTGGAAATGAAAATGAACGGATAGTGGCAATATGTGAAGTTATTAGGTTTTAATATTTGTTGTGTGGTGAATGTTAAGTTGAGTGTTATTGCAGTGTTTTATGTTATTTCCAGTGTGAAATAGCCACTGTCATCAGGAGAGTTTTCAAGGTGTTCTCTAAAAATAACATGCTGATTGCTTCTGGCTCGTTTTCTCACATTTCTTAAAATCCTTCTGACCTTGCAGGTCTAGTATGAAGTCCATTCTCTCCATTCATCTTCCTCAGTTCATGTGTGAAAAAGTGCTGGAGCTGAACAAACCCAGCTTAGAAATGAAATCTCAGTGATTCTGAGTACAGACATTTAGCTCCCCTGACACGTGGTTTCCCTATAAAATTATGAGTTACATAGTAATTCAGTTTTTATGAGGAAAATGCTATTTCATCTTAAGTATTCAAAATTTTATTGTCAGCAAATATTTTTCTATAGCTTATAATGATCCAGAGGTTTACTGTTCCACTGTCAACCTATAAACCACACATGCTCCAGAGATATGTCTATTTGGTTTGAATGATGTTCCAACATTTAAACATAGAAATGATACATGAATATACTCCTTTACGGTTGTAAGGTTAGATAGAGCAGCAGTGGGCCTGTACTCACTCATGGCAGCAGTGTGCATGTAGGGAACGGACAACAGTTCCAGGCATGCCTCACTTTGGCTCATTTTTCCCCCTCACCCTTTTTACTCTTCCTGTTCGTGTAACTTGTGTTTACAGTTCCTAAAGCTAACAGTTCACGTCCTATTTGAATCAATACTGTTCTAAGATTGTATTTAACTATGTGTGTCTTATGTTTCATAAAAATATATTCATACATATGTTAATAGACTTTTATCCTGCATCATGTGTAAGACGCTCTGAAGTAAGTATTAAAGATGGTACTATAAAGCTGCTAGGAAGTGCAGGTAGGAAGTCCTCAGGAGATTACCATTTCCACTACAGCAGAGACATGCGCAGAAGGGCAAGAGTCTTGTGTACTGCTTTGACTCTTGCTAACACACCAGTTGCTTTTTGAAGCTTTTCCTTCCATTCACTGAAACCTTGGTGCCGAGTATATCCTTTAGACTCTTTGTTTTGATCAGTTTTACTTCCGTAGCTTTCCCATTGGGAAATTCTACTCACTGTTTAATTCAGCTGTTACATAAATATGTTGAAATATTCCACTTTTTCAGTTTCTACTGTGAAAATGTTTTGTAAGAAGCAGTATTAAACCACTCCCTCCACAAGCTCTCTAGATCATCAGAATTTGAAAGCATCAAGGGAGTGTCCAGCGTGTCCAGCACACCTCCTCAGACACCACTGATGTCTAGAAATGAAAATTATAGCCCTCCAACTAGAACTTAGGCCTGATGGTTCTAATTCAAATTCATGCTCACATTTTAAATAGTTATACTTAACTATGACTATTTTAATGGTTTTGGTAAAGTAAGTAAAATGGATTCCAATGAAATAATTATGTTTTCCACTTAAAAATCCAAATGAACTAGTATGTGTTATTAACTTATTGTGTGCTTTAATTTTATTCTCACAAAAACCATATGTGGTAACTGTAATTACTATTTTTCAATTATAATAGTGACATTTTAGTAACAGGGAAGTGAAGGAACCTGTCAGGAATTATGGAATTCTAGTAATATGAATCTCAAAAGATCTTATTATAGAAAAAACCCAGAGCCAGGTATTAGGGTGAAATCAGAAAGATCAGAGAGATAGAACAAGCCACAGCCAACTCACCTAGCCAACTCCTCAGCTGATCCTGTTTCCTCAAACTGAAAGCCTCTGAGTCCTCACCGAAAAGTGTCTCCACTAAACTACTGCTAAAAAGCTTCTAGTTCCTGGTCTTCACGCCTTATATACCTTCCTACTTCCTAACATCACTTCCTGGGATTAAACGTGTGTGTCCTTTCCAAGCAAAGACATGAGATCTCAAATCCTGGGATTAAAGGAATGTGCCACCACTGCCTGGTTCTGCTTCCAGTGTGACCTTGAACTCACAGAGATCCAGACAGATCTCTGCCTCCTGAGTGATAGGACTGAGGGTGTGTGCCACTACTCTCTGGCCTCTATGTCTAATATAGTGGCTGGCTCTGTCTTCGATCCCCGGATAAATTTATTAGGGTACACAATATATTGGGGTACACAGTATAACACCACAACTCTTGATGTACATTTTAAATCTTGTGATAAGGTTCCAGTTTTGTGATCTTAATCACTAGAGACTGACTTGTCATCATCTGATATGTTCTTTATTGTCTAATGCATGTGTTATACCCATTTATAATAACTGTATAATGTGGACAGTGTTTTTGCTTTTGTACCTGTGATTCATGAAGGTTTAACTTTTAATCTTAAATTATTCTTTCTTATACATTTCTAATGTAGCATATTTCTGTTGTCCCAACTATTTCCATGTCTGTTGACTATTATACTTAACTGAAATTCTGAACTTAACTATAGTTGTGACTTTCTTGTAGTGAAAAAGTATCTTACCAATGTGTGCTTCTCAGAACAAACAAAAAACTTTAGCTTTTGATGACTTTGGATGAATATAATTTTTTCTTAATAGCTTTAAGACATTATGGTTTTTTTCTTCTAAGAATAATTTTTGCTCAAAACTATTCATTTCAGCCTTTAAGCGAAAAGGGTGATAAAGTAATAAATGTAGTTTTATTGTGGCATTTTTATTCAAATATGTAATATAATTTTATCTGCAAAATCTGTCCTTAGAAGGAGAAACAGTGGAAGGAAGAGAAAAAATAGGAGGAACTCGATTTACAGTTGGGAAGGAGAACTTAGAAATGCTATACCAAATACTTAAGTCAGTGTAGCGTAATCCTGAGCACTAAAGATTAATGTTCTAGGCTTTCAGAACTGAGCTGAGGTGTGAAGTCAAGCATGGCAGATCCAGGTGGTGTTAGACAAGGGATTTGAGGGAAAATCATGGGCACATCATTCCATTCCTGGGTCTTAATACACACTGATTTGTAGGAACTTGGAAAAAGCAGATAATCCAGATCTTAACTATTCTATTTTTAGCTTAACTTTTTATGTAACTGTTTACAGGTTCTAAAAGAAAGCCAGTCATATTTAACTTGACTATTTTTGGAATTGTGAAAAAATGTAAATTATTGTACCTCATTATAAACAGCTAATTTTCAATTTCTCTGGTTTTATATATTTAACTACTTAAATACCTATTTGCATAAAAATGACATAAAACTAAATTAATTTGAGAATGATTTTCACTTCATACCATTACTTTTTTTTTATAAATAGGCCTCTTACATGAAAGTACAGTATTCTAAACACACACACACACACACACACACACACACACACACACACACACACATATATATATATTTCATTGGATATATGTTGCATGAATCTTAAAAGTTCTTACTAATAAAATCAAACCTGAGGCCAGTTATTGGGGTGAATGCTGGAAGAACAGAGAAGCAGAACAAGCCACAGCCACCTCATCTTGCCGGTTCCTCAGCTAATCCTGTTTCCTCACACTGGAAGCTTCTGAGTCCTCATCCAGAATGAATCTCAGCTGAACTGTTGCTCAAAAGCCTAAAAGCTTAACCAACCAAAAGCTTCTAGTTTCTGGTTTTCATGCCTTATATATCTTTCTGCTTTCTGCCATCACTTCCTGGGATTAGAGGCTCACTTCCTGGGATTAAAGGCATGAGTCACCATGCCTGGCTATTTCCTGTGTGGTCTTGAACTTACAGAGATCTATGCCTCCAGAAGGCTAGGATTAAAGGTATGAGTGCCACCATTTTGTAGCCTCTGTATCTATTGGCTGTTCTGTTCTCTGACCCCAGGTAAGTTTATTACGGTCACACAATATTTTGGGGAACACAATACCATCACAGATGTACCTGCAGGTTCTTCCCAGTGTATTATAAAAATCTTGTAATAGTTCATCTTTTGATAATAATTATTACTAGGTTCCTTATTCCTCTTCTGCAGTGTTCTTTGAGCCTTGGGTACAGGAATGTTTTGTAGATGCATCCATTTGTACCAGGTTCTTACAACTTTGCATTTTAATTGGTTGAGGTTTTCTTTATTGTTTTTTTTCTGTCTGTTTCAAAGAGAGGTTCCTTGATGAGGGATGAGAACTGTAATTACCTGTGAAATAAAGACGGTACTTAAATTGTCATTAGGGATTATGCTGATTTAAAAAAGTGGTGGTTGTAGGTTCTCTTCCAATATCCATAGTTTCACTAGCATTGAGTAGTTGCCTAGGTGTCTAGTATCCTGGCATGGATTCTCTTGTTGAGTAGGTCTAAAGTACAATTAGAGAGCTTTGTTACCACTAAACAATGCATGCCATAACTAGACCGCTAGGGATATTGTGCATGCTGATTGAATATGTCATTTATAGGTGCATATCTGGGTAGGACTGTTGGTTTGTTCCCTCCTTTGGAGGCTTGCATGGTAACTTCTGGTATCATGAAAGCTAGTCCTCAGGAAGGAGGCATTCAGATTAGTTCCAGTTCATTGGCCTTTGGGCCCTGTGTCTTTAGTAATAGGGACTTATCTTCCACCACTGGGTGGAAGCCAAGAGCAATAGCAATAGCAATAGCCTATATTATTTGAGAG